>NC_029788.2:114119793-114122535 GCF_000816755.2 Arachis ipaensis | reverse complement strand
TATCTCGTATCTCGTCCGTCAGTGAATACTTGAAAGCTTTCCGTCAGGATGAGGTATACGTCGGCAATGAGAGAACAAGGGGGTGGGTACCTGCAAAAGGCACTTCGACACTCAAGTCAGTAAGTGAGTAATAATCTTTGCAGAATGCAATATGTCAAATAAACGTTTTACCTCCCTTTTATATTTTGGGATAAAGCATCGGCTGTTATATTCTCAATAATTCGCATTAATGGAGAGTAATAGCATATTAGGGCATTACAATATTTCTTTTGGTGCCCATTATTGATAACTGATCTATAACTTATACCGACAAGTTATAGCATTAAGGACGAGTTATAACGGCCATATCACATAACTAGTCTATAACATATACTGCTGAGTTATAGCATTAAGGACGAGTTATAGCGGCCATATCACTACTTATACATCTTATTGACATTTTTTAAAACATAAATGTCAATAAGGACATACCCCCATTTGGATTCAAATAAAATATAAAAAAAAATCAAAACGAATAAGAATAGAAATCCAACTTTTGTATTTTAGTTCAAATTTCAAAAAATATACATTTTTATAAACTTGTGAATTTAAAATAGAACAATAAACTATTTCTAAAAATTCATTAAAAATCATTCTTTGATTCATTAGTATCTAAAAAATCATTATTGGAACTTTTGATGTTGAAAACATTAATATAAAGTATAGCCCTCTAAGGTAACATAGGACTTAAAACTTGAATTTTTTTAAGTTAGAAGTAACGGATAGTTATACAATATAAAATAATTAACCAACTATATTTATACAATATGAAATTTAATTTAAAAAATAATTAAAATACTATATAAATTAAATTAGCATTTAATTTGTGAAATTAAATATAAAACTTATGCTTTGATGACTTATGCTCTGAAAAATTTAAATTTGAGTTAGAAGTAGCGTCATTAAAACAATAAGTACTATACCTAATTTCACAAATTAAATGATGATTTAATTGATATAGTATTTTAATTATTTTTTAAATTAAATTACATATTGTATAAATATAGTTGGTTAATTATTTTATATTGTATAACTATCCGTTACTTCTTATTCTAAAAAAAAATTCAAGTTTTAACTCATGGTACCTTGGAGGATTATACTTTATATTAATTTTTTTAACATCGAAAATTTCGGTAATGATTTTTTAAATACTAATAAATCAAAGAAGGACTTTTAATGAATTTTTAGAAATAGTTTATTGTTCCCTTTTAAATTTACAAGTTTATAAAAATGTAGATTTTCTAAAATTTGAATTAAAATACAAAAGTTGGATTTTTATTCTTATTCGTTTTGATTTTTTTTATATTTTATTTGAATCCAAATTGTGGGTATTTTCTTATTGACATTTATGTTTTAAAATTAATATTAATATAAAAGTAAGAAATGTCAATAAGCTGTATAAGTAGTAAATCGAATTAAATTGATTCGATTAACTATATATATGCTACAGAAGTAGTAAATCGAAGGGTTAAGTACGATTTTGGTCCCTAAGGTATATGCCAAAAATTTTTTTCATTCCCAACCATATTTTACATACAAAATCGTCCCTAAAGTTTAACTTAGTTTTAAAATCGTCTTTACCTCAAGGACCAAAATCGTACGGAGGTGGTGGCGGAAGCGGAAGCAGAGGTGGCTCATGCATGGACAACTTCTTCTTCTTCTTCCCTTTTCCTTTCTTCTTCTTCCCTTTTCTCTTCACAGGAGTAGAAACACTCTCTTTCTCTTTTTTTTTTTATTTTATAACTTTTTGTTATGGGTAATTTGATCCAAAATTTTAATATTTAAATAAAAAAGACGATTTTAAAACTTAGTTAGAACCTTAGTGACGATTTGTATGTAAAAAAAGGTTGAAGGATGAAAAATTTTTTCAGTCTATACCTTAAGAACTAAAATTGTACTTTATCCTAAATCAAATCTAGTATTATAGCTAAATTGAATTTAATTGATTTGATTTATGTAGAAATATTCTAAAACAAATATATAATCAAAATTGATTCAAGACATTAGTATAATTTTAAATCCCAATTTAATTTTTTAGTATAAATTATTCTAATTGTGTTTTAAGTTTTACATATGATACGAATAGAGAGACGAAAATAGATATTTTTTATCTGTTTATTTTTCAAAGAATATCTAAAAGTATATTATGATATATGTGAGGTGGGCTCCACTACTTACAAGTAAAAGGCAAAGGAACCTAGGATAGTAGGACAAGTGTATGTGTGTAACTGCTTACTATGAATGAATCCCACACAATCTCATTGCTGTCTTACACGTGGACAGTAGGATATGTACACAACACAAAAGGACAAAGACCACTCCTTCTTGGAAACTAGTTCTACTTCAACTTGAATCAATGTGCACACGTAGCCCTACTTCTTTGAATTTGAGCACATTTTTTTTTTAACACAAAAAGGTTCATTTCTCTTGATAAAATCTTATCCTATATGATTGTGTTTGGATTGAATTTTGAAAATTAATAGATTTTGTAATCTATCCTCATTTACTAAAATACCAACATCGTCAAACATTATTTTGGGTTTGGTTAACAAGGGAAAAAAGTCTTTTACATTAAAATATTTGAGAGTACTTGTTGGATCATTTCTATATTTTTTGTACAAAAAGTTGCAATTGTCCACATAAATTTAATTTTCCTTAAACTTCTTGAGGTTATTGCAGAAATATTTGATATTTTTATAAAAT
>NC_029788.2:114116144-114119563 GCF_000816755.2 Arachis ipaensis | reverse complement strand
CATTAAAAAATTACAGTAGATATATAATTTTAAAAATTAAATTAAAGAAATTGAGTTAAATTTTACCAAATACAGGTAAATGTTACCTACATACGCAAATAATAATAATAAGATTGTTGGTGCATTTTGTTTTTTGGATTAAGTTATCATTAAGAAAAATGTTATTTATTTAAAATTAAGTTAATCTTTAACATAATGCTTTATACAAAATATACATATTCATTATACACGATAAAATCAAACATATTTTTTATATTTATTATTGCAATAATAATTAATCACTTACTAACGTTGATGGATGATTATTAGTAGTAACTATAGTTTTAAAAACTGAATTGGATTGACCGATTTAATCGAGTTAATTGAAAATCAGTTATTTAATTGGTCCATCTTAGAATTGTCTTGTAAAAAATTGGTTGAATAGATCGAATTTTTTAAAATTTCAGTTTTTTAATATGCACCAAAACAGCATTGTTTTGACGTCGAAAAAAAAAAATCACTGCCCACTAACCTAATCCACCCCTCGAAGTCACTCACCACACTGGTCACCACGCCTCCCTCAACCCTAATTTCTTCTTCCTCCAACGGGTAGAAGGAACTCCACCATCCCTACCACAATTGACGTCGGCAATAACCACTAGCGATTGCCACCGTCGCGGATCGAAAGTTCTGTCGGCGTCGACATCGTCTAGTCGTCTAAACTCTGAAGTTTATGTCCAAAACAGCACCTAGAGTCCTAAGCCCAGCCACCATCCTAGTTGCTCATCATCGTCGGATAAAGGGTCCTGTCGCCGCCGGTCTACGTTGAGCTCGTGGAAGGTTTTCCTGACCCTTTTCTCTCTCTCTCTCTCTCCCTCTCTCTCTCCCTCTCTCCCTCCCTTCTTTCCGATTAGAGCGTCCCTCATCAAGCTCTCTTTCACTCTCTCTGTACGAGAAGAATTTTCCTTCCTTTGTCGTCGTCACTCCCTTCCTCCCTCGCTACCAATAAGTATTGCTATCATAATTTATTTTTTCTTATGTGATTAATCATGCCGATTCTGAGTTGTTGGATTTAGGATTTGTCATTCTGAGTTAGTGATTTTGTTAATTTTTGCTTATTTTGTTAAATTTTTTAGAAAGAATTTGTTATTACTGAGTTGCTGATATTTATGAAATTGGAGTTGATTATAATGATTCTCATATTCTGAATTGCTATTTTTGTTGAATTTGGAGACTGCTTGCCGGATAAAACTTTTGTTGCTATTGCATTCTTTTTTTTTATTTTGTTGATTGTAATGATTGGGAGTTGTTGTTTTTTTTTTTATTTTATTTTTGTTGATTATAATGATTATGATTTGTGATGAGTTGCGCTTTTGATTAGTTGAAAACTTGTTTGATAATGTTTCTTTTGATAGTAGAATATTTTGTGTTTGTCACTATATGTGTTTTGATTGTTTTTAGTTATGAACTTTGATGTTTAAAGTTGTTTGTAAACTTCTAGTATTAAATTATGGATAATTTATTATGTGAAATTATAAAATTTTAAATTTTATTAAGTTAAAAATGATTGAATTTATATATTTAAAATTATATATAAATTTTTTAGAAAAGGACAAATCGATTCCTAATTTTTTAGTCTGGAAATATTTAAATTCCTGACTTTTTCAAAATCTTTGGGTCTAATTTGTCCCATCACGTGTGCATTCGTATCAACCAGGTCAGTACAATGAGAGTCACGTTTGATTTTTTTATTGAGTCTGACAAACCCAAGTGAACATGAGAGATTGATATGTCCAGATTTTAAAAAAGTCAGAAACTTAAATATATTTTCAAATCTGTGAGAACTTAAATATCCGCGAATAAAAAGTCAATGACCTATTTATCTTTTTTTTAATTTTTTAATAATTTTATTTAATATTTAATTAAATCGATTAAATCACGATTAAATTTCGATCGAATAAATAAATCAATGATTTTATGAATTTATTGACCGATTCGATTCTCAAAACCATAATAGTAACAGTTTGAGTAGTAATATTTTTAGTTGGCTTGGTAAACTTACAATTTTAATCACATATTACATGTCTAATAAATACTCAGAAATATAAATATTTATTCATTTTTTAATGAGACGTATAAATTACTATCTATATATCATTAACAATTTTTTATCCGATACTTAGGTAATTAACGATTCACGTGGTGTTATTTCGTTAAAAGATTACAAAATATTTACAAAATAGTTTGAATATCCAACAAAATAAATTGGTAGGAGTTGAAATGTTATTTTTGTTATTGTTAAAGAGCGGATTTTTATCTTTTATTTAAGCAACTGGATAGAGATCGGATCCGAGTGCCATTTTACTCGTCGAATTTAATTATTTTGTAGACATTTTGTCATCATTTTTATATTTATGAATAAAAATAATAATATATATAATATTGAGTTTCACGGGTATGGAAAAGGAAAGTGTTTTTGCAACACTAAAACAGAGGGAGCCAGTCAGCCAGGGTACTTGGTTCCGCTGTCACGTGCCACGAAATCCATTCAGATTTTCTACTAAGGAGAGTAACGAAGATGGCGAAGCTTAACGTGACACTCAAAGTTTTGGGGTCCGTGGTGAACCTCAACTCATTTTACTTGCTGCAGCAAGTTTTAACCGGTTTATGCAAAAATTAATTATTGACCCTTATCTTTTACATATTTCTGCTGTAAACAATGGTATATATATATATATATTGAATTAGTTTTTGTATAAAATATAGAATAAAATATCATGAGTAAAGTATCGTTTTTGTCCCCAACATTTGGGGTAAGTCCTATTTATGTCCCTAACATTTAAATCGTCCTATTTGTATCCCTCACGTTTATAAAAGTGATTCAATGTTATCCTATTATCAATTATACTAACAAATCAGATTATATTTTTCAATTATTTTTACTTGGATGCATTCATTCTCAATTAAGTCTCACTTGGATGTGTTCGATTTTAATATTATACCCACTATTTGTATTTAGATTCAATTATGTCCCTAGAAAAGTGAATTATGTAAATGTTGTAGGAATTAGTTTCAACTTTTGATGAGCTATTTTTCGGAGAACTAAAGCGTTCATGATGTGTAATTGACGGCAGGATAACATCATTTTTTACTTTATTATTATTATTATCTTTTTTCTATTATTATTATTATTATGTGACTTTCACTCTCAAATTAATACAACAATCATTGTGACCACTAAAATTGCAATTTTTGTTGATATCTAGCAGAAAATTATAATAAAAGAAAGCATATTTTTGGAAGAAAATCTTTTAATTTTGATAAGAGAATTAACACAAGACGAAACAAAATATTTAGATATAAAAATAAAAAATATCAAATATTAGGAATGAAATTAGGACTTAGCATAAATATTAGTTACTAAAATAATATTTTATTCT
>NC_029788.2:114093287-114115674 GCF_000816755.2 Arachis ipaensis | reverse complement strand
AACAACATGTTATATGTATTTTTATATAATTATATTATGTGTACATAAAAAATTAATTAATAAATTAATTATTTCTATAAAATATATATTAAAATATAAAATATGTATTAAAAATAAGTTAAATAATACATATTTTAAATACAAATACATAATAATTAAATTAATAATAATTTTTAATATACAAATAATATTTTTATCTACTATCACTTTTATAAATCATAAAATAACCAAAACACCTTCCCAAGTACAAATAATTTCACATTAGTAAAGGAGGGATTACTTTTTATGATAAATATTCATTATAACTTTAATTTTTAATGTGCTGTGAATTGTTTTTTATTTTTTTAAATTGTTATAGTGCTCTATAATTATTTTGACATATGTAACCATGTAACATAGATACATCAAGTATTAAAAATGTTGTTTTGTCTTGTTTTTGTTTTTAAATTCAAAACCAAAAAAAAATTATGATAATTCAAACCCCATTCATTATTATTCGATATTTGGGGTCACATATAAAGTTTAATGATTCAATTCATTAAGATTTATATAATATTTTTCTATATAAAACTCATTAAATCTAATCTGTTATCTATAGATTAATATTGATTTATTTATTTATTTTGATATACAGAATATTTTTGGATTGTATATGATTTTGAGAACAAAATAAAATATAATATTAAAAATAACACACAAAAGAAAATGACAAAAAAAAATTAGTGTTTATATATTTTATTTATAAACAAATACTAATTTACCAAACTTCCTAACATCTTTTTAAAATGACATTATATACCCCAAGTTGGGGAGTATAAAGAAATATAGGAAAAATAGGTAGACAAAGATATGAGCCCATCCAGTGGTTGAGAAACAGAAGTTCATGATGAGCAATGTATCTTCAGCCTCATCTTAACCTTAATCTTCACCAATAAAAGATATCATTTTTGTCTGTTCTATTTTTCTTTATTAGATCACACAGATATGGTATAAACCATAAATAAGCACTTAACTACTACTCTCTAACCCCACCTACAACTACAAGCAAGAAGCAATGCTACTTTTTATTTTTATTTTTTATTCTTTAAGGGAAAAACTATTTTTATTTGTATTTATTGACTCTTATATTAAACTGTCACATTTTTCTAATCAATATTAGGGTTTGTTTTATTTGTATTTTTTAATTTTCAGTTTCTTATATTTAAAAAAAATGTGGAACAAATGAAAATAAAAATGAAATTGTATTATTTTTCTGTTTTTCTTCATAAAATAATAAAAAATAATAACAAATAAAAATGGAAAACATTTTTTTGAACCAAACATATCCTAATATTTCATTTAATGATAAAAAGTATATCTTATCTTGTATATAATATAAATTGATAATGCATTATATTTCTTTTACAACAACAACAATAATAATAATGTTAAAAAAAGTAAATAATTCATTAAAAACTTTTACAAAACAAGATTTAAATAAATAATTCGTGGTGTAAATAACTAAACTTATTAATTTATTATGAAAGAAGTGAATACTCTATATTCTTCTATTAACATTTAAAAAAAAAGGTTTATTTTTGTCATAAACGGATAAACCACTTGTTTTAAAATTTTAAATTAATCAATATAAATATATGAGTAATACTAATTATATATTTATATCTCTAACATATTTGCACTTTTATATAAAAAATTTGGATTTGAAGTGTGAACTTTCGCATATATATTTTTTTCATTTTGTTTTATCTTATACTAAAAATTCTTTAATTTAAAATAACAAGCATAAAATTCTAAATCTTCAACTATAAAAAAATTTATACTACATGAATTTATTCCGAAAGTTCTAGAGTTTAATTATATCTTTAAAAAACTTTTTATGTTCTCAAAACGTATAAATATGGTATTAAATATAATCAATCTTCAAGATAACGTTATTATAATTTATAATTGCACCATAATTATCTTCGCCTAAATAAAAAGTTTTGAAAATTAAATAGTTAACACAACTAATTAAAATATTATGGTAAATAATTATATAAAGAGAAATACTAGAAAGATAACAGAATTTATTATTTTTGTTATAGGTTAAAAATAAGTTGTTAGATTACTTGATTAAAAAANGTAATTATATTATTTAAAAAATTTAAATATAAAATTATTTTGTATTTTTTTAATATCCGTATCGGAGAATAAAATGACAAAAAGCAGGTCAGCGGCCACAGAAAGGTTGGCCACCCAACACTGACTTTGTATCCTTAAATATCAAAATTAGTTTCGAGAAAAAAGAAAAAGCATTACTTTGATTTTCCATCTAACTTGATTTTTCACATACAAATTTACTATATTAACCATTGAAAACAGATTTTATTTCAAAAGAATAGAAAATAAAAAATTAATTGCCCTTCACGGACCTGAAATTGCTCTTAACTAAATTGCATTTATGGGGTTTAGCAATTTATTCAAAATTCAAAATAAAATCTTAAATATTCACTACCTACTTTATCGCCCTTATTTGCTTTTATTTCTTTTTTCACTTTAATATTTATTTTTATCTCTTTTTCAAGTTTGCTGTTCTAGTATTTGTTTATTTTCAGCTCTACCAATTTTCTCATTAAAAATTTTTCAATTCAAGAAATCAGGAGACTTAGGGAAGGGAAAAAAAAAACAGCCAACAGGTTTTCCGAACTCCTGAGAATTTTGTAAGTTATTTTTTAATATCTGGAGTTATTCACTATTTGTTTTAGCTTGTTTCAGTAGTGAAAGTTCTTGAAGGTGCTGGAAAAAGAAATCTTAATACAAAGGTTACATCTTTAGAAGAACCTCTACTGAAGTAACAGGTGTATGATCTTTGCATTCTGAATAATATTCCGTGATTGAAGTTTTTTCATAATAGTAAACGTATAAAGAGATTTTTTTAAATTATTTCCTTTTTTTATTTTATTTACTAATTTTTTTTTTCTTAGTTCCAGCTTTTTTGTGTTTCAAAAGTTCAGGCAAATGCTGGATAGGAAGCAGATTTATGCAAAATGGTGTAGTTTGTTTTTTCTATTTTTGGAAAAGCCTTGGGTTGTTTTAGTCTTTTACATTCATTTTTTTTGTGCTGGGGGATAGAGAAATATTTGTTGTGTATCAATGTGTGTTTTTATAAAAAAAATTGTATGAATGATTAGTCGAAAATTTGTTATTTTTGAAAATTATAATATAAATTTTTCAAAAAATTTTCCTCCATTTTATAGCTGATACGTTTTTTTCCTGTCCTTTGTTAACAGGTCAGTTTCTGATTTCAGTGCTTGAAAACTTCAGAGATAATAAAAGCTGAAAAAAAAATTAAACCTAGAAATAAAATAACTTAAAAAAAAATTGGTTGGTGATTTTCTACTCTACTTGCTGCACTTTTTTTTTCTAATATGTTTTAAAACAAAAATAATTCAATGCACTGATTAGTTAGAACTGGATCTCTTGTTGATTCAGCTCATCTTCTTGTTAGCCAAAAGTTTGTTTCTTTTTGTTCTTATTTCTCCTCATCTTTGAGAATCATTTGATGGATTTGCGCTTTGGTTTTGTTGCATGCTTAATGAGGTTCAATAATCAATACATTAATGTGTTTGCTACAAAACACTCAACTTTATTTTGTAATGACATGAGTTCTGATAAGCCTTTTGATTTCTAAGTGTTTCTTTGTTCGTTGCTTGCGTGCAGATGTTGGTTTGATTGTATAGACTTAGGAAGGAATAGATTGATTGATAGGAATGGAGGCAAGAGAAGCTATTAGCTCTGGGGTTACAGTGATAGGGGCAGAAGCTCCCTCGGCATACCATGTGGCACCAAGGAGTGAAGCTCCGAGCCAAGTTCCTGGCCCGGATGCAGCTGCTAATGCTGCTCTTGGTATTTCGCCGGTGAGTGTAGGATTGGATGGAACAACAATTAAGAAAAAACGTGGTAGGCCAAGGAAGTATGGACCGGATGGATCGGTTAATATGGCATTGTCACCATTGCCAATTTCTTCTTCGGCTCCGTCTTCTAACGAATTTTCGAGCTTCCATTCAAGTGGCAAGCGAGGGAAATCGCGGGGTATGGAGTACAAGCACTCAAAGAAATTCGGAGGAGGGGATATTCTAGGTGGGAATGAAATTTGATGCCTTCAATGCTATTGTTTTTTAACATTTTACATGTTGGGTGGGTTTTGGTTTATTTATAATTATATGTTATAAATACCTGAAAGAAGAAGTCTTTTTCATTTTAGAATTTTCTTTTGAAGTATGCAAAATCAGTTAATGCTCAACTTTGCCTTTTATGATGTTTCCATGCATAGAAAGTTGATTTCTGTGTTAGCAAGTGAAAAATAAGCATTTTATGTTCATTATATATTTATCTATTGTGTTTTGCTGATATCTATTGATGTTTATTTTCTGTAGGAGATTCCATGGGTACAAGCTTTATGCCCCATATCATTACTGTCAATGCTGGCGAGGTATACTCGACGGATAGGGAAAAATATTGACTATGTTTCACTTTGTTCTACACCCATTTTTCATTTTGCTTGGTTATAGACGTTTCGTTTCATGTAGTTGGACTTATGCTGCATTTGACAAGAAAATGCATAATTATTCTCATTGTTTCAGGACATCACAATGAAGGTTATATCGTTTTCTCAACAAGGACCACGAGCTATATGCATACTATCTGCTACTGGTGTAATTTCAAATGTTACGCTTCGCCAGCCTGATTCTTCAGGAGGAACTTTGACCTATGAGGTGCTAATCTGAATCAGCTTATTATTATGTTTATGAATATATGTATATTATTCTCCATTCTTTTTGTGTTTTGAGTCCACGTTGAATCCTTGATTTGAAGATTTTGCTTGTTTTTTATGTCTGATTAAGGTTTTCAAACATTGTGGATTTTCATTTTATTATTGAAGTAGCTTTCTTTGGTGGTGCTAAAAATCTTATGTTTCGTATTTTGGATTGTTTTGTCCAGGGTCGTTTCGAGATACTTTCCTTGACTGGATCATTTATGCCTACTGACAACGAAGGAACGAGAAGCCGGTCAGGTGGGATGAGTGTCACCTTGTCCAGCCCTGATGGCCGTGTCTTAGGCGGTGGCGTTGCTGGTCTTCTTGTAGCTGCCAGTCCTGTGCAGGTAAGCATCCCTTACCATATTCCATGTCAACTATGATATTGGAAGACATTTTTTAGTGAAATTAGCCCTTTTGGTTTTAGAAAACATCTTTGATTTGTTATTTATTGTTCCCAAAATTAAAGATTATACCAAAAGATCCTTAAAACTGAAGGAGGTTTGAAACCAAGGTTGCATGTTTTGCATCTTTTTTAAAAAAAAGGGTGGTAAGGAAAGAGAGAAGAAAAGGGAATAAGGAAAATGTTTAATAGAGTGTGGCATGTGATATAATTTACATAACATGCAATTGCTATTTGATCTATGCAAGTGAGATTTTAAGTTGGGAAGATCCATCATTTATCTTCTGAAATCAAACAGATTCTTACTTTGGAGTTTGGACAAGTTATATGTTTACTTAGTCGACTCATGTTGCCGATTATATCAGGTGGTTGTTGGAAGTTTTCTGCCAAGCAACCAGCAAGATCCGAAACCAAAGAAGCAGAAGCATGATTACGCACCACCAGCAGCAGTTAACCCGGCCATTGCAGTGTCCTCTGCGCTGCCACCCTCAACTAACGGCGATAAAGAGGATGTCATGGGTGGGCACGTGATGCAACACAATCCCGGAACCTTCAACTCTAGCCTCACTCCTCCCTCTGCCTTCCGAAGGGACAGCTGGGTTAACATGCATTCCATGCCAGACTCGATTAAATCCACCACGGATATTAACATCTCTTTGCCTGATGATTGATTCCATGATGATTGATTCGCGGCCACATGGCATGTCGTCGTTTATTCTTGCTGACAACATTCATGGCTGAGCTATTTCACTTGATGTTTCTCTAAGGTTGCTCTATGTTAATTATGTTAGCATTGTTTCAAACCTTTGTTGTCTTTTATGACTAATAGGGTGATGATGATGATATAGTTGGCAGTGTTGTAAGTTGCAGTTTAGGGTTTCATTTTTCTTTGGTAGAGTTTAATCTCTGATTTATTTTTTCGGCTGATTAGGTGAATGCTGCATTGTGCAGTGTTTTTTTTATGATTAGGCTAATTAATTCGGATGTAATGATAGTTTGAATGCTTATTAATGACTTAAATTTGTTGAAGCTTTTGTGCCCTAACCTTAGCTTGTTGATATTTGCATTTGGGTCCTAATATGCTTTGTGAGTATAGGTTTAAGAGTATGCTTAAATAATAAATACATTGCAAATAGGTCCAATTTTATGGGAGAAACTTTTGTATACTCTTGAATATGCACAATCATTCCTCTCAAGGAACCAGATTTTATTTATCTAACAACATTCCTCTCAAATATGGATTCCCCTTCCATCTTATTGCCATCAAGATGAACTTCACTGTACAATTTAACACCATACCTTCCTTTTCTTTTTTTCCCGCAATTACCTAATTACCTTAGTCCTTTTGGGATAATCCATTCTTTATATTTCTTTATTTGGTAGAACTAGAGCTGTTAATAAGTGGATTTGAGACAACTCGTCATTGAAATATTGGGTTCACTATTTCTTTGCCTAGTCAATGACATGCTAGTTTGACTTGATTCATTTTAGTTGATGAGTTAAATGGGTTGACTCGTTTGATTAAAAAAATTAAATTAAAAAGTATTAAATAATGTCTTTTTTTAGCTAATATTTAGACAAATCAAAATTTTATTATACATTTATATATTTTCATACCAAAATATAGTCTAAATTTAGATTTTATCGTGATAAGAATGGGATGTGAATGTCTATTTACTATGTGTGGTTCATATTCTCAAGGATGAAGTACATTAAAGAAGCATTAAAAAAATTTGAAAATGTAAACATATTATACGTATATAAATAGGAGGCTAAGGTCTCAGAGGATACGCGCAGCAATAAAACATTCATCTCTCTTTCTTTTATTATAATACTCTTCTCTTTATACACTGTTAATACTCCTCTCTCTCTTTACGTTATATTAAATAAATATATAAATCATTTCTATTATATTGAGATAATTATATTGGCTAATATTAATACTAAAATCTTCTATTTATATTTCTTTATTTTATATTTGTTTTCTTTCTTCATTTATTTATTTTACAATATGTTATCAGCACGAGACTCAAATCAAATTTTAGGAAGACTCAGGTAACAAATTTTTATTATATCGAAACTCTCTCATTTTGAATTTAATTCTCTTGATATATCTGGAAACAACTACTTATCATGGATACTAGATACTGAAATCCATCTTGATTCAATGGATCTTGGAGATACCATTAAGGTTGAAAATAATGCATCCCAAAAGAATAGAGCCAAAGCCATGACCTTTCTTCGTCGTTATCTTGACGAAAGATTGAAAAATGAATATCCCACATTAAAAGATCCTAAAGAAAGATATAATCATCAAAAGACAATGATACTTTCTCAAGCCCGATATGAATGAACGCACTTGCGACTACATGATTTTAAATTCATAAATGAATATAATTCAGTAATGTTTCGAATCACCTCACGAATGAAATTATGTGGGGAAAAGATAACCGATAATGACATGTTAGAGAAAACTTTATCGACCTTCCATGCCTTGAATGTACTCCTGCAAGAGCAGTATCGAGAAAAAGGATTTAAAAAATATTTTGAGTTAATTTTTTGCCTTCTTGTTGCTGAACGCATCAATGAGTTGCTTTTAAAAAATCATGAAGCGCGCTCAGCTGGACCACCCCATTTCCTGAAACAAATGCGGCAAATTATAATTTCAGAAGAGGTAATGGAAAGGTTTTGGCAACAAGAAAAATTATGGAAGGAAGAAAAATTATGTTTACAAGAAAATATCTCACCGGAAGTGGGATAAAGAAAGAAACAATGGAAAAATAAATCAACAGAGGATAAATGTTTCCGTTGGTGGAAAAGGCCATCGGATCAATGATGGAAATAATGCACTATTGTCTACCAAGTCTCTAAGAAATTTATTGAGTTTTAAAGATATTCGCCGAAATGGATATCATATTGAAACAATGAATGAGAGAAATTATGAGTACTTGTATATCATAACTCATGATTCAAATAAAAATGTTATATTAGAAAAGTTACCCTCACTTTCATCTATGTTATATTATACTAAAATTAGTGCAATTGAATTACATGCCATTGTAAACCAAAAGTTTACTAACCCAAATAAATTCATAACTTGGCATGATCGATTGGATCATTCGGGAACAACCATAAAGCGAAGAATTATTGAAAACTCACATGGACATTCACTAAAGAACTAGAAGATTCTTAAATTTAATGAATTTTACTGTGTTGCATGTTCTTAGGGAAAGTTAATTTTAAGGCCATCACCAGTAAAGATTGGATTTGAGTCTCCTGAATTCCTAGAAAAGATTCAAGACGATATATTTGGATCTATTCATCCACCGTGTGGATGTTTTAGATATTTTATGGTTCTAATAGATGCATCTTCGAGATGGTCACATGTGTGCTTGTTGTCTTCTCGCAACCTAACATTTGCGAGATTACTTGCTCAAATTATTCGATTAAAAGCACAGTTTCCAGAAAATCTGATCAAAGCAATTCGTCTTGATAATGCTGGTGAATTTACTTCCCAAGCCTTTGATGCTTATTGTATGGCTAATGAAATAAGCATTGAATATCCAGTAACTCATGTTCACACACAAAACAAGTTAGCAAAATCACTTATTAAACGCCTCCAGTTAATTGCTAGACCCTTACTTATGAGAACAAATCTCCCAACCTCGGCTTGGGAGCATGCTATTTTACATGCCGCAACACTCATTCGTTTGAGGCCAACAAGTTACTATCGGTTCTCTCCTATGTAATTAGTTTTTGGCCAACAGGCAAATGTTTCTCATTTAAGAATATTTGGGTGTGTGATATATGTTCCCATTGCACCACCTTCTCGCTCCAAAATGGGACCCCAAAGAAAATTGGGGATATATGTTGGATATGATTCTCCCTCCATAGTAAGGTATCTTGAGATACAAACTGGAGATGTATTTAAAACCCGATTTGCGGATTGTCATTTTGATAAATCAAAATTTCCAATATTAAGGGGAGAGAACAAGATTCCTAAAAAGGAACTTAATTGGAATGCATCATTCTTGATGCATTTAGATCCTCGATCAGGGCAATGTGAACTAGAAGTTCAAAAGATTATACATTTGCAAAGAATAGCAAATGAATTACTTGATACATTTTCTGATACAAAGAGGATAATCAAATCTTATATACCAGCTGAAAATGTCCCGATTCGAATTGATGTCCAGTTGGACAAGTGGCCACGGAAACAAATTCATGCCAGAAACGTGGTAGGCCTGTCGGTTCCAAGGACAAAAACCCTCGAAAAAGAAAAGAGGTAAATATTATTTTTGTTGAAAACGACATAGTAAAGATACCTGCAATTGTCCAAAATTATGATATAGTTTTAACGCCAAAAGACGTTCAGGTACCTGAAAATTCTGAAAATAATGAGATCTCGATAAATTATGTCTTTACAGGAGAAAAATGGGACCAAAATAAGATAATTGTCAATAAAATATTTGCATATAATGTGGTATTAAATATCATGCATGAAAGTAAGGATCTTGAGCCAAGAACAGTCGAAGAATGTCGACAAAGGAATGATTGGCCAAAATAGGAAGAAGCTATGAAGGCTGAGTTAGACTCACTTGTAAAACGTGAAGTCTTTGGACTTGTAGTCCGTACACCAGAAAATGTAAAACCTCTTGGATA
Organism: Arachis ipaensis; assembly: GCF_000816755.2. Classification (NCBI taxonomy): domain Eukaryota; kingdom Viridiplantae; phylum Streptophyta; class Magnoliopsida; order Fabales; family Fabaceae; genus Arachis; species Arachis ipaensis. Next base: position 114,105,814 of record NC_029788.2, on the reverse strand, counting down.
CAGATGAGTATTTGTGAGAAAACGAAATGAGAAAAATGAAATTGTATGCTACAAAGCTCGACTTATGGCACAAGATTTTTCACAAAGGCCCAGTATAGATTATGAAGAAACATATTCCCCTATAGTGGATGTAATAACATTGCGTTATTTGGTCAGTTTATCCGCATACCATAAACTACATATGCATTTAATGGATGTGGTAACTGCCTACTTATACGGATCATTAGATTGTGATATCTATATGAAAGTCCCTGAAGGATTAAAGATATCTAAATCTTCTAATGAATATTCACAGGGGTTATACTCAGTCAAATTGCAAAGATCCTTATATGGTCTAAAGCAATCTGGACGAATGTGGTATAATCATCTTACTGAGTATCTGGCCAAAAATAGATTTAAGAATGATGATATCTGCCCATATATTTCATAAAGAAATCTTCACTAGATTTATTATAATTGTTGTGTACGTTGATGATTTAAATACCATTGGAACTCCTGAAGAGATTCCAATAATTATAAAAACTCTAAAAGAAGAGTTTAAGATGAAAGATTTTGGAAAGACTAAATTTTGTCTCGGCATGAAGATTGAGCATACAAAAAAATGGGATCTTTATTCATCAAACAACATACACAGAAAAGATTTTGAAGAGATTTTATATGGATAAGTCACATCCCTTGAGTACCCCAATGATCGTAAGGTCTTTGGATGTGAAAAATGATAAATTCCGTCCTAAAGAAGAAAATGAAGATATCCTTGGTTCTAAAGTACCATATCTTAGTGCCATTGGGGCACTAATATATCTTGCTAATAATACACGACCTGATATATCATTTGCTGTGAATTTATTAGCAAGGTATAGTTCCTCTCAAATCAGAAGACATTGGAATGAAATCAAACAAATCTTTTGATATTTTCATGGAACAGTTGATATGGGATTGTTTTATCCATATGGATCCAAATCACAACTAGTTGGCTATGCAGATGTAGGATACTTGTCTGATCCACACAAAAGGAGATCTCAAATAGGATACTTATTCATATATGGTGGTACAGCTATATCATGGAAGTCCACGAAACAGACGATTGTAGCAACATCTTCTAATCATGCTGAAATACTAGCAATACATGAAGCTAGTCGCGAGTGTTTTTGGCTCAAGAGTTTGATCTAATATATTCTGTCATCATGTGAACTAATTGACTATAAGATAGCTTCAACTGTCCTGTTTGAAGATAATACAGTATGCATAGCTCAATTTAAAGGAGGATACATCAAAAGTGATAGGACAAAGTATATTTCTTCCAAATCTTTCACTCATGATCTTCAAAATCAAGGAACAATTGATTTCCAACAGATCCGCTCAAGTGATAATCTGGCAGATCTATTTACAAAGTCACTTCCAAAATCCTCATTTGAAAGATTGGTACATCAGATTGGAATACGCCTATTTCGAAATATTAAATAATGTTGACAAGAGGGGGAGATTGTACTCTTTTTTTCTTGATCAGATCTTTTTCTATTGGATTTTTCTTGACAAGGTTTTTAATAAGGCAGTCCCTATCACAAAGGATATTATACTCTTTTTCCTTCACTAAAGTTTTTTCTCATTGAGTTTTTCTTTGGTAAGATTTTATTGAGACATAATCCTAAATAGACATTTAAGAGGAAGTATTGTGATAAGAATGGAATATGGATACCTATTTACTATGGACGACTCATATTCTCAAGGATGAAATACATTAAAGAAGCATTAAAGAAATTTGAAAATGTAAACATGTTATACGTATATAAATAGGAGGCTAATGCCTCAGTGGATACACACAACAATAAAATATTTCTCTCTCTTTCTTTTATTATAATATTCTTCTTTTTATACACTGCCAATACTTCCTCTCTCTCTTTATGTTATATTAAATAAATATATAAATTATTTTTATTATATTAATATTATTATATTGACTAATATTAATACTAGAGTCTTCTATTTATATTTTTTTATTTCATATTTATTTTCTTTTTTCATTTATTTATTTTACAACAGATTTAAGAAATTATTAGTACAATAACAAGATAGTTTCTATATATAAACATGACAAACGAGCCAACTCGTGCTTTCGACTCGATTCCTCTTATAAACGAATCATATTTTACTTGCTTGATGAGTCTAAATTGACTCGCAAATCACAATTCATTTTGACTAACCCGAGGTAGAACCATAGATGTTCTCTCAAGCAAAATTATTCAAGTATTTGAGATCTCAACATAATTTTCTCAATATCCAGTAATAGTTGGTTAGACTATACATTTTTATTGCTTCTAGATTTGACATTTAAGAGTGCACAAATGTGGGAGAAAATAAGTGGTCCTCTTTCTGTTTTTCTATGTTTTTTGTTTGAGCCGCATAACTACATAAGTAAGATCATCTATAAAAAAAGTTTCTTATAAGTTATATTTCGTCTAGTAATAATTTATTAGTTTGTTTAACCAAGTGGCTAAACCTAAAACTTGTCCTAATGGCAAATACATTTGCATCCTAAAAGTACTATATGGGTTCGAACCTCTCTTAGAGAGTATGTAATGTGTGTGTGAGCAGGGTGTGTGTTTATTGGCCAAAACAAAAAAAAAACAAAAACAAGTGTTAGGATCCTACTTTTTGCATCCAGCTTTGATGATAAAAGAAAAAAGTTATCTATACCTACCTACCATCTCACATATTTCCTTTCTTAGATTTGACTCCTACCAACTTATAGGAAAATGCTAATTTGACAACTACAAATTAAGCAACAATTAATAACTAGGAGAGGAAAAACCATGATTGTTCTTACCATTGTCCCTTAAAATTCAATGAGGTCCTCTTTTATGACTTTGAAATAAGCTTTTGCAAGATAACGTTGAAATTCACGTCTTTTACTTACTTTTACAACTCACCCATTTCCCTTCTCGAATGTGAGAACGTGTATAAAGCTCAAACTTGACAATATTATTGTAAGAGATGTTGCCTACTGTAGCCTTGCATTTAAGAGCCACATCAGACAGTACAATTTGACTAGAAAATTGAACTAAAGAACAAGGAGCTTTGAATGCTACAAGTACTGTTTATGCTACCTAGTATCTAAGTAATAATTAATCTTGTCCTGGTTGTTGCCTGCAAATATTTGGGAGTGGTGGACAAAGGTTGACTGAGAAGGGTCGAATGCCCTTTTTCTATTCTTCACTTCATTTATCACTTTACTTAACAGGATCATATAAATTTAATCACATTATTTAAAATTAACTGGTAATTTTTTTTTTTTTACTTCTACATGTAATTATGTGAACCCTTGTGTTGAGAGACGACACACTTTCTTTTTTTTTTGGACGCTAGGACACACTTTCTTCATTCAAACCTTTTTTGACTGAACAAATTAAACAAATTCTAATCTGATTCCTCAAGGGTCCGTTTGGTTTGTAATTTTTTTTTCAAAATTTTGTTAAAAAAACTAAAAATAAAAACAGACATGTATTTTTTTTTTTTTATAAAATCCTTAAACAAGAAATTCTAAAAATGAAAACAAAAAATAAAAATTCAAACCACACGAAGCACTTCAATTAATAAAAAAATAAAAAAGTTAGCATAAACAATAAACTTCTTGAAAAAGTTAGTTTAGAAAGCTTCATAGAAACAAAAACAAATCGAGATTAATAATTTATAAGCCTTTAAGGCCTTGACATTACTCCCAATTTACATTTTTGGATAGTGGCATAGGCAGCATTCACATATTTTGATCCTGTAGTGTACCCTCACTACTCACTAGTTGTCAAACTTTTTTCGTGCATCTATAAAACATAGAAATTTAAATATTGATTATGAGAGACCGCAACCAATAAAATATTTGACAAATCATTTGCTAGCAACCTTGAACAAAAATTCCTCTGAACCAAACAGAAACTATTGTTATAGTTTGCAACTGGTGGTGTTGTTGCTACTAGCATTGTTGTATGCATGTCCATGGAATTCAGCTCAAAAGATGGATTGCGCTCACAAAAGCATAGAATGTTTTCATCCTGAAAATTGTTTACAATCCCTAGTGTTTAATTAGGTGATATGTAGAAGATAAATATTTATTGTACTCGTTCTTCCTCGTGTATTGAGCTGATTTACTTCCTTCTTCCACACCCCATTTAATGGTGAACGGGAGTAAGTCGGCTCCATGGATGAAGGGAAGTGCATGACTCTTTGTAGAGAGAATAACATGACTTTCAAACACGAAGTATCGAAAACTTACAGCAGCAGGCATGGAGATAAACTACTTCAGTTCATGCTATTCCTCAGAAAGGCTCCATACCAAGCTGAAAACACATAAAGATCAGGGAGCTGTCAACAAAACTTTATCTTCGAAATAGTACACAACATAATTCTCAAAATGGAGAGAGCGAGAGAGATTCCAGTCACGATACCTTAGCACAGAAAGGACAAATAGCAAGACGGAATGTCCGACTTTAAATAACCGCATCTTTTTTTCCCAATTCAGTTTATTGTAGATTTCAGTAACATCAGCTAAATGCTCTTTTTTAATGTACCTGAGATATTAACTTTCAGGTCATAATTAACAATATAATGTAATGGAAAGAATGTGGACAGGTAATAGCTTATGCATATATCTCACTGAAATAGATACTGTGTTTTAGATTAGATAATCTCATAAAGGAATTAGAAATCTGCAGCACTGCAAATACCCATCTTTTAGGCCAAGATGTTCGAAACTGTGAATTTAACATTGCCAGTCGAAGTCAATTACAAGCTTAATATTCTTTTTATGGCAATATAGACTGTGTTAGTTATGCAGAAAGAAGGGAAAAAGTTCATGGAGGAACGGTTGAATTTCCATTTCCAAAAACCTAAGCTAAACTGTGGCTTAATCACAACGTTTCAAGTCATCAAATCACCCCTCAAGTAGAAGTCCTAGAGTCTAGATAATCCTTAAAACAATGTTTTCACACCACACAATTTCATCCTCATATTTCTTCAATTCTATTGAGTTTTGCTTTAATCAATTAACCACCCAACCATTAACTAAGGTAAAAAGACACTTTACCCTTGTGAACAATAGGTCATAGTCATATGCACATGATGTATAGTTCAAGGGAGTAAACTAACTCTCTCTCAGTCTCCCTCCCTCCCTCTCCCTCTCTCCCACCCCCCCAAAAAAAAAAGAAAAAAAAACAATGCTCACAATAAGGATAATGAGAAATTGAGAAGCATAATGAAACAACATTCATATATTTATATGTATCATATTCTCAATTAAATAAAAGAGTGTTGTATTGATTCAATTACAATATAAGTGATGTCTTTCTACACTGCTCCGTTTGAAGTTTCATGTCAAAATAAAAAGGCTATTTTTACCAAGCTTATAAATAATCGAATACAGGGAATAAGATATGCTTCTTTGGTTTTATTCAGCCTTGTATAGATATACCAAGTTCAAGTAGTTTAAGTTTACTTGCGAAAATTAAACAAGTCTTGCCGAGGAGGTAAGAAAGACAAACTTACAATCTCGCATTGTAATACATGCAAGGGAGTCCTATCAAGAATATAATCCAGTGTCCTGCTAATAGATTGGTGACGCAGAAGATCCCTTGGATGATGAATTCAGGCAAGATAACCTGGTTAATCCGAGACGTCGAATCATATGGGTTGATATAGTCAAACTCCAGGTCTACCAACATTATTAGCTACAATGAATGATTAGAGCAGAGTCAAATTATTTGTCAAACTCTAGCAGCAAAATTTGCTATCTCGCACTTGTAGATGACACATAATATTTGAGGTAAGAGTTCATATATAGCAGTGGAATTCAAGGAAGCTCCATTTAAAATGAAAAACTAAGCCATTAATCTTCACATAGAGACAAGAAGTTTTCTAAGTGATCATTTTCTCTCAGAGGTATGCTAACGATTAGCTGAAATAAAAGAAGAAAACCAAAAGCAAAAAAGGTAAATGAAGCATAAAAGCTGTGATATGCAGATCAATGATGCATTCAACCATATAATAATTGTTCAATAACCATATACAATATATAATAATAACACAGTTAGTACTTAGTACTCACAACCAAATTCAGAAACGTTCTTTCAGTGTGATTTTTTTTTAAGTCATCATTTACACTTAAATATTCTTTAAAAAAAAAAGAAAGAAAAAAAAATATCAACACAAAATTCAACATCTAAATTCTAATGAACTAGAAGACTTAAGTTAATCCTTTTGGAATTGAGGCCTTGTATGCTCAATAAATAATTTTATCCGTCCAAAAATTTGAATTTTTAAAATTTTTATCTATTGTTGTTCCTAATAGGAAGCACGCAACTCTAACAACTAGAATTAAAATGAAGAAACTGAAATTGCCACATTCGATTCAACCACAATCAAAAATAGTAATGCTGTCACACGGTTAAGCATGGCAGCACGTAAAAAGTGATCCAGTAATCTCAAGAGAGGGTATGAACATGACGAATGAATGGAATGGAATATTTTGAAAAACCTAAGAGAAAGTTGGGAAAATTGAATGGAAAATAGAGAAAGAAAGTGAGTAGCGTAAGGTACCTGATAACCGAGAAGACCGAGAAGGGCCAAAATTAGAAGAAACGTGAAGATCCAATAAAACACTTCCCCCATAACAGCCACCACTGCATGCCTCTCTCTTTCTCTCTCTCTCTTTATCTCTCTTCTCTCTTCTCTCTTCTCTCTTTCTATCTTTTTTTTGTTGTCCCAAAAAACGAGAGTAGAAAGGCTTTTTGTTTAAATAAACTATGGCTTGAAAGATTTTTTTTTTGAATATTGTAATTAGAAAAAATTCCAGAACAATTATTTTTTATCATTTTTTTAGTTATTAATTTAATTTTTTAATTTAATAATTTAATAATTACAAAAATATGTAAAATATCCATACAGTAGGATAAATCACGTTACACGAGCATCCCAGGTACATTGTATTTTAGATATGAACAATAAAAGAAAAAGTGTACGATACACTCTGATCATTAGAAACAGTGATGGTTAGGCATATTCATGGATCGGATCATATTCATATTCTCAGATTTATGGTATATATTCGCATTCGATTCGAAAATTGCGGATACAATTCGATCTGTACATTGATGGGATCGGATAGAATCCGATCTGCACTTTTACGGATCAGATTGCGGATATCTGCTTTACATTCGCATATCCGATCTGCGGATTCGCAGATCCGCACAATAATAATTAAAAATAAATAAATATATATATGTTTGGTAATATATTTACTTGTTTGTATGTTTTAGTTAGTAATTTTTTTTTCAAAGATAAATATTATTTTATTAATATAAAATAAAAGTGTTTCCATAAGGAAGTACCAAAGAATTGGGTATTCCCATTTATCACCAACTGTGACGGAAAGACTAAGAGCTTAAAGAAGAGTAAAGTAAGAGTAAAGAAAATTAGCAGCATCTATCAGATATGGCTCACGAGTTCACACACTAAATTGCTGGCTTCTTTCACTATCTCTGGTGCCGGGCTTATTACCTTCTCAAAAACACACCGATTCCTCGCTTTCCAAGTGCTCCAACACAGCGCCGCTATGAGGAGGGTCTTTTGTCTACCGTCGAATTGAGCCGCTGCCCAGGATAAGACTCGTTGCCACCAATTAAAAAAGGTCTCTTCTTCTCTCATCCATAGGTCAGGGGTTATTAAGCTTAGACTCTATATTATTGAAGACAGGGGGTATTGGAACAAAGCACGAGGAATTGATTCAGCTTTCAACATGCATCTTGGACAAGTAGCAGGAGTGGATGCGAATCGGCGGCACCGGAAGCTTTTCATGAAGACTTTTCCATAAAAAAATCTTAATTTTATATGGTAATTTCAACTCCCAAATGCTATTCCAGACTCTGTTGTGTATGTTCTGGGGCCTCAATGAAGTAGGAGAATGAAAGAATCCATAAGCAATTTTGTATCCTGACCCAACTTCATATATACCAGATTTTGTCCAGCACCAATTAACTTCATCCTCCTCCTCTGTTGGTTTGATTGAAAAAATTTTATTGCATATATCAACTGAAAAAATCGACTCAATCAGATTTCTATTCCAACTTCTATCAGGATTTAGTAACGCACTAACGTAATATACTTGCAGATTTGGCGGGATTGTGAGTGCATTTTGAGAGACATTAAGGGGCACTGGTGGTGGGAGCCAGGGGTCATGGAAGATGCGAACATTAGTGCCAGAGCCTATTTTCCATAACAAGCCTTTCTCGATCACCTTGCGCCCTTCAAGAACACTTCTCCAGCCCCACGACGGTACGCTTCCTATCTCTTCATGTAGGAAATCTGTATATCTGAAATATTTAGCTTTGAGCATTCTTGATAGAGTAGAATTAGGGTATTTCATTAGACGCCAACATTTCTTGCCTAATAAAGCCAAATTTTGCGTCCTTAGGTTCTTGATCCCCAGCCCTCCATCTTTCTTCGGTCTTGTCATTGTGTCCCATTTAATCCAAACCATTCTTCATTCTGCGCCTTTTTGACCCACCAAAATTGCGAGAGCATGCTATGAATCTCAGTCAACAGCGTGTCCGGGAGCTTGAAACAAGAGAGTGTATAAATAGGAATCGCCTCCCCCACCGCTCTCAATAGCGTGTGCCTGCCACCTGATGACAATAGACTTCTTTTCCAACCCATAATCCTCTTCTGAACTTTATCCTTGATAGCTCCAAAGGTTGCTTTCTTTGATTTTTGAACTATAGAGGGCAGTCCCAGGTATTTGTCTTGTGCTCCGATATGTTCAATATTTAGTGTCTGAGCAACTGCTAGTCTTGTGTTCTGAGGTGTGTTGTGACTGAAAAAGATAGCCGCCTTATTCAAATTGACTTTTTGCCCACTGAAACCCTCATAGATCTCTAGTAATTCTAGAATACTTTGGCTTGTATTAGGTGCGCTCTTGCAAAAAAGGATTGAATCATCAGCAAAAAAAGGTGATTAACTGTTTGGCATCTTCGATTAACTTGAACTCCTTGAATTAATCTGTTTTGCTCTGCCTTGTGCAGCAAGAAGGAAAGCCCTTCTGCACAAAAAAGAAAGAGATATGGAGATAGGGGGTCACCCTGTCGGATGCCCTTATTTGGCCTAAAATAGCCAAAAGGTTGACCTTCCACGACGACAGAGTAAGAAACAGTCGTTACCAATTCCTTAGTCCAGTTAATCCATTTAGCATCAAAGCCCAGCTTATCCATAATATACCATAAAAAATTCCATTCAACCATATCATAAGCCTTGCTCATGTCTAGTTTAATAGCCATCTCATGCTCTGCCCCACTTCTCTTATTTTTCAAATAGTGCATACATTCGTGGGCAATTAGAATATTATCTGAAATGAGTCTACCTTTGAGAAACGCACTCTGATTTGGGCTTATAATTTTATTCATAATACCTTGTAATCGGTGCACCATAACTTTAGAAATAATTTTATACATAACTGAAGACAAACTGATCGGTCGTACCTGAGTCATGTCACTGGCATCTAGCACCTTTGAAATCAAACAAATTTGAGTATGATTGAAACTTTTTAGAATTCTGCCACTGTGAAAGAAACTTCTCACTGCCTTAAAAACGTCACCTCCAACTATATCCCAGAAAAAGTGAAAAAACTTAGCTGTAAACCCGTCATCACCAGGAGCACTCTGAGCATGAACACTAAATGTAGCTCTTTTGACATCGTCCATAGTTACTGGCCTTTGGAGCCTACGGTTCACGGAAGCTGTAACCTTAGGCTCCAAATCTGCACCATAACTTTAGAAATAATTTTATACATAACTGAAGACAAACTGATCGGTCGTACCTGAGTCATGTCACTGGCATCTAGCACCTTTGATGCAATCTCATTGTCCCTCTCTACTAATCTCCAAATTTTGTTCCTTCGCATCCTTGATTGAAATTTCTGGTGAAAGAATCTAGTGTTCTGATCTTCTTCTTTTAGCCACTTGACTCTAGATTTTTCTCGCCAATAGCTCTCTTCTTTCAAATATGCCAGCTCCAACTTCTCCTCCAAACTGGTAACCTCCTCTCCCCCATTGATTTCAGCCACCCGCAGCTCCTATAGTTTAGCTTGAAGGTCCTCAATTTCTTTCTAGGAGTTTGCTTTGTGAGTTTTCTGCCATGGAACTAGTCTATGTCTACAAACTTTCAACTTTTGGGCCAAGGAGAACATAGCCGAGCCTACAACTTCCATTCTCCACACTTCACTGACAATTCTCTTGACATCCTCTTCTCCACACCTACGTTCCTGGTATTTAAACCGCCTTTTACTATGCCAGGATTGAGGTTCGGTTTCCATCAAAATTGGAGCATGATCCGAGCCTGACTCTGTGAGCCTGTGCACCACTGCATTCGGAAACTTCAACTTCCATTCTATCCCAACTAAATAGCGGTCAAGCCTCTCCTTCACCAAATCCTCTCCTTGTCTTCGATTTGTCCACGTGAAAGGGCGCCCCACCATTCCAATATCCACTAATTTGTTACTGTCAATAAAATTAGTGAATGTTGCAATGGTGGTTGCTGATTTTTGGCCTCCACCCTCCTTTTTCGCTTGACTTGTTATAGCGTTAAAATCGCCTGCTATTACCACTTTTCCTTCCAAGTGTTGGCTCATTGTTGTAAGCTCCTCAAACTATAAGGATCGAATTTGTTCCGAACAACTCAAATGGACACCAATGAACGCCCATACCTCACTGCTTCCGACTTCCTGAATTTCGGCTGCTACAAAGAATTCTCCACTGCTAATAATTTGAACACTGATGCTGTCCTTCCAAGCTAGCACAAGTCCTCTGTCACTCCTGCCGGGTTAACAATATGCCAGTTTTCGTAGCCGCATACCTAAAGTTTTGCTTCCACCTGTCGAGATTGGTTCTTTGTTTCACTTATAAACACAATCTCGGGGGAGTGGGATTTACAGATCCCTTTTAAGGTGTGAATTGTCAGGGGTCTCCCCAAACCCCGACAATTCCAAACTATAGTTCTCATGGCCCTTGGGTGCCATTTGTAGGCTGGCACCCTCCACCATCTGTTCAACTATATTTTCATCATCTGTTCTTGCTTTCTTTGTAGATCCTTCAGCTATACCACTCATCAACCTTTTTTGGGTTCACTTTTAGTATCTGACTCTGCAGCACCTTGTCTTGCTAACCTTTTTCACTTCCTACCTTTCTCTGTGGTGAGACACTGTCCAATAGCGAATTGCATAAGCTGCCCTTCATCCTCCTTGGTATTGGACTGACCAGCTATGATTACCTCCATGCATTCTGTTCTAGAATTGGCTGATTGAGGTGACTTAGGTGCTGCCATGTTACCAGTGTCTTGTGGTTTCAAACTGTGTTTCCTTTCTTGCATTGACATCCCTGCAAATTCTTCCAATAAGCAGTTTAAGACCGGTTTTTTGTTACGTTGAGTGGCCTTATTCTGGTTTTGGGTTGAGTTGTTAAATGTTTTTTCTCCTTCAGAGTAGATTCGTGTTCCTACTTGGCTGGCTTTAACCCATTCGCCCATATCATCCTCTTTTACCATATCACTCTCTGTGTCCTTCAGCAGATCATGGCAGTTTTTCACCTCGTGCCCCAATTTTGCGCAATAGGTACAGAACTTTCCAAGTCTCTCATAGCGCAGTGCCACTTCTACCTCCTTTTTATTAGGTCCTACCACTATTAACTGATCTCTCACTTGCCTGGCAGCATCAATATTGATTTTGGTCTTCACAATTCTAGTTTCTCTGCCTCGCATCTGAAATTTACCTACCTCCAACACTGTGCCCAGTTTCTCTCCCAATTTACGTCCAACTTCGAGGGTTTTAAACGATTCTGGCAAACCCCAAAATTGAACCCAAACTGAAAAATTGGAAATAATCTCTTCATCACAGTTCTGATCTTCCTTCCATCTCTTGACATGGAGCACATAATCTTTGAATAGCCATGGAGAACCACGTTTAACACGCAAGACATCCACTTCTTTATTAAAAAAGAATTGGAAGAAATTATCCCCTTTGTCACTCACGCTAAATCCTTCCGGGTTTCCCCATATAGCATTTAAAGCATTCCCCATGGTTCCAATTGAGAAGGTTTTGGAAGCAAAGAGTCTGCCATAGAGACTATTGGAGCAAGCGTTAATACGTTCTGATATGTCTGCCTCTTCCAGTAGAATCACATTCCTACCTCCTTTCCGGTTGTCTTCCTCAGTCCGATCTTCATCCTTCGTTGTCTCAGCCATGCAGATTACGTAGACTTGTATTGAAATTTAATTGACGTTGACAATGTAGCCTTGACAGCAGTAGAAACTTCGTTAAGAAACCCTAACAGAGCACTAAAAAACCCTAACAGAGCACTCTAGTATCCCTAATTTCTGTTTTAGTTAATAATTATTATTCATATATTGTATTATTTTATTTTTGTTATTTAGAAAAAGTTTGATTAAAAATATTTTAGGAATAAATAAATTAAAAAATGTGAAAAAAATATTTTTATTGA
>NC_029788.2:114085667-114093241 GCF_000816755.2 Arachis ipaensis | reverse complement strand
ATAAGTTTAAAAGTATGAAAGAAATATTTTTATCGAATTCTTTTACATAGAAATATGATTAAAAAGAGAAGGTTCAATTATGCGGATATATCCGATATTCGATCCGACACTAAAAATCACGGATATTATATCCAATCCGATCCGATCCGATCGGCGTACACCCCTAGTGATGAGAGAACAATATTTGAGTGTAATTCACCTGTAATAAGGATGGACCTACATAGTGTAATGCGGGCACTTGGCTGCCCCACTCTCATTTCAATTTTATATATATATAATATGCTTCCATTTTAAATTTTAAATGACACAATTACTAATAAATTTAGTCCAATTATTTAAAATTTCAAACCCACTTTATCTTCTTCTATTCTCAAATTTCAACCATCATCACTCCTTTATTTTCTTAAACTCTCTTCTTAGTTTCATATTTTTAACATTCTTTTTCTATTCCTTGTCTAGTGGTCATCTTCTCTTTATCAAAAGGTAAATTTAAAATTTTATATTTTTTATATAACTCTTTATAACTCTATGTATCTTTCAATTTTATTGTTTCTCTTTTTGATATTTTCAATTGCAAATTTTAATTCAAGCAATTATAATTTAGGTATTAATCTAACTTTTTATTCTCTTCATGAATTTATATATTTTATTTTATTCTCAATTTAGTGATTCTTATTATTTATTTATTTATCTTTTGTTCTATTTTATTATATGTAATTATGTTGCATATAAATTTCTAAAGTTAATTGATCAATTTACTAATTTAAAATATTTTTTTATTTTTAAAAGTAGTAATAGAAAAATATTTTAAAAGAAAGCTACCACTAGAAGTCACTCCATATCTCCATTAGTCACTCCATCAGTTGAAAGAACATTTTCTGTTATAAATATCATAAAGAGTCGACTTCGTAATCGAATGGGAGACGAGTGGTTGAAATTGTTTGGTTACATATATAAAAAGAGAGACATTCAATCAACTTGATAATCAAACAATTATTTAACATTTTTAAAATATGAAAACAAGAAGAAAAGTACCTTCAAGATTTGAAGAGAAGAAAGTTAGTGGCTAATGTAATTTTTGGTTTTTTTTTTGTATTCGAATAATTAATGTGCACTTTTATTTTTTTAAATTTGAATTAATATATCTTTTGATAGTAATATGTATTATTTTTGTCCCCATAACATAAATTTTCTGGATCCGTCACTGACTATTGTCAATTATATCAACATCCTATAAAAAAAAACTCATTTCTCTATTTCACTTTTACTATTCTTTCTCTCTTCTCCTCCTCTTTTTTCATTATTTTCTCTTTTTTCTTTTTCTTTAATTTGTCTCTATTGATCTACTTTTCTTTAATATTGTCCACCGTCATCTCTCACTTCCACATCTGTCTCTCCTTGATCCTTTCTAGCACACATTTTCTCTACGTTAATTATTTTCACGACTTTGAACTCTTCGTTCATAATGGTTGTGATATACTTAAACAAATATATCATTATTCTCAGACATGTTTCACTGAAATGTGACTTGCTACTTGAGATAAGACAAAAAAAATTACCAAAGTTTCTTCGTATTTTTCTCGATAATAACAAATGCAATATGTAATATATTTGAATTGTCATTTTGGACGATAATCGTAAATAGAGTGCCTCCGAAGATAAGTTGTTTGCAATGCATGAAAGTCTGTACACAAGAAAAAAACATCTAGAACACTCCATAAAACATGGTGCTGTCATCATCACCACACTAAGATTATATTACAAGTTACACCTAAATACCTAAATCACCATATATTTGTTAGAATATATCAATATTTAATTAATCTTACATAACTAAAGGCAATATAATGAATCTTACCACGTAAATATATTTGTATTGTGAATAACCACCTAAAAAACTTATTGTATGATTCCTCCCAATTTCCATATATCTTGACAAAGACTCTTTGATTTGCAAGCCAAATCTTTGTGTACGATATTTTGTAACTAAAGTGATTCTCAACAGATCCTTGCAAAACTCTTATTTGATCATTGGATTTGCTCTGAACATTGTGAATATGTGTTAAGTTACCACTTTTGAGTCTAACTTTCCATAGTCTTGACCTATTGATGTTTGCATGCAAGAATGAGGATCATTGTATCTCTTTACCTCTTGTTTTATTTTTTTTTTTTGGCAATAAGAACTGTGTATGCTCTATTGACAACTCGACCTAAACTTAGTGCATTATACAACATACTTAAAATAGTCACTCTCTAATATCTTATACTCTAGAGCTCTCCTAATGCTATACATCTTAACTGCCATAATAACTTCTTACTTATTTTCAAACTGTTGTTTAATCTCAAACTCAGTGGTGGGATTATCCTCAGGACCTCCCTTATCAAAAGAACAATCTTGATTCATTGTTTCAAAATTCAACGTAAAAAAGTGAGTAGAATGATCGTATGATCGAAAAATAGCAGGTTGTGTCAGCAAAATTATGAATCACTGAAATAGTTTCTCTTTCTCCTCATTATCATATATATTCACAAGTTCAATTTCTACTTTTTCTCCATCATATACAAGGTTAACTTGATATGGATCTGTCATTAAGTCTTTAATGACATAACCCTCATGACTTTTAAAATTTGCTTGCAACATCTCATTATTAAAATCTTTAGAATTTGATCCTCCTTCCTTGACTACTCTCAAAGAGAATGTTTAGGTCAACTATTATGTTTCTAATATTTGTTCTAGCTGTCCACTTGAGGGGGTGTCATCACCAATATTTGAAGAAATCTTCATACAGGTCAACAAAAAATACAAATAATTTCAACTGATGAATATTTAAAAAATAATTGTACCAATTTCTAATTAGACATATGTTCTCATCATTACGTACGTAATATACCTATATCAAACAAAAATTTATTAGAAATAGTAATAATATAATAAAATACAATAAAAAGTGTCATCTAAAAAAAATAAAATAATAAAAATAATTAAATACATGTTATGAATAATAAGATAATATTTTTGTGATTAAAAGTGTTGTCTACCTCTCTTGGATATTTATGATAAATCTTTTTTACTCTCTTTATTTGTTATTGATCAATGATATACACTATAAAATTCTTTAAAGTCATTAGACATTTTATTTCAGCTAACATGTATACAAAAGTCGATTAAACAAAACTAAATACAACATATCTATTTTGATCAAATACTATTTTTTTTATCATAATGAATTTATAATAATAATATTCTAGACATTTTAAAGGGTAAGAATTAGAAGAAAGAAAAAGCAGAACGAGAGGTAAATGTATTTTTTTTTTAAGGAGTGAAGCTTTTCACTCACTAATATTTATAGGATGAATTTTTTATCGCTACATGGGCCAACTTCGCCGAAAACATAGATGAACCTTGAGTTTAGAATGAAGTTCGCCGGCGGCCAGGTAAATTTCATAAAATTTCCACAAGTTCACCGTTTACTTGGACAAACTTTATTATAATTGGTCAATTTCACTGAAGTATTGGACGAACTTGATCAAATTGCCAAAGGTGGACTAAGCTGTTTCGGGGTCACTCAAGAGGATACGTACAAGGATGTATATGGTTACTCTTCTTAATATTGCTGCTACTATATCAAACAAATTATTAATTAAACAAAATAGAAATCCTGATCTGCCATTTTTATTTTTATTTTTTCATCAAGGGAGAATATAAAAATATGCACATTAGTGATGATGCTTTTATGTTCTCAAGAAACAATGTCCTAAATACTTAAAAGTAATCACTCTTTTTATATAATGCAAATACTTTATGCATAGCAACATCTTAGTTCAGCTTTAACTATATATTAAGGCAG
The DNA here is from genome assembly GCF_000816755.2 of Arachis ipaensis. Taxonomy (NCBI): domain Eukaryota; kingdom Viridiplantae; phylum Streptophyta; class Magnoliopsida; order Fabales; family Fabaceae; genus Arachis; species Arachis ipaensis. The sequence continues at coordinate 114,089,393 of NC_029788.2, read as the reverse complement.
AAACTAACAGCGAGTCAACTTCACATGAAGTTGTTTTTAGATAAATGACATGTATTACTATTTGATTTTAAAAAAATTAATTTATTTTATACAAATGATTTAATTAAAAAAATTAATTGATATAGCTATAATGTTAGATTTTTCACCGTATTTTATTTTAAAAATAAATTGACTAATTTAAATGGAGACATTGTAGTTAATTATTTACGTATATTTTTTATAAAAAATTTTCAATTGAGAATTTTAACATGTGTTTTTAGAATATATATTCTCTAAATTTTATAAACAAATTGAATTAGTTTTCAATAATTTTTTAAGGGCATGGAATAAACATCTAAAATTCCTACTAGTGAACAATAACAAATAAGTGCAATTTTTGTTACGACATTTAAATTAAGTTTTATTATGTTGACAAAAGTAGTTAAAATGAGAATATCTTATACAAGGAAAAGAAGAATAAAGACATGTTGAAAATACAATTTCATTAATCAATCCAATCCCTCTTAATATTTTTTTTTTGAAACAAAGAAAGCTCAACACATTAGAGTGGAGCAGGAAAGAAATATAACATAAATAAAATAGAACACACATGAATGAACCCCGGTCATCTCCGGCAGAGCCATCAACAACCAAAAGAATCAGTACCAGACCACTCCTTGTAGCTCAAAAACGTCCTTTCTTGGATGTCCTCAACACCTGTTGCTCTGTTGTTAAATATCCTGTCATTTCTCTCCATCCAGATATTCCAAATCACTGCAAAGAAACTAATCAATAACACATGCTCCTCCTGCTTTCTGTTACATATGCCTATCCAACTCTCAAACGGTCCTTTCATGGTTCCTGGGATCGCCCAGGGTCTATCAAAGTATCTGAGCCAAGCGCACCATACTTGCCACGTCAACTCGCATACAAGAAACAAATGATGAACAGATTCCGTTTCTTTTTTACACAGGGCACACAAACTATCATTTTGATGAAGCACGCCTAGTCTGCTCAACCTTTCTTTAGTGTTTACCCTGCCAATCAGAACGAACCAGCCAAAAAACTCAATTCTCGAAGGTACCAACCCTCCCCAAATTGATTTAGTGAAACTGTAGCTCGTAATCTCTCCCGAGAGAGTCTCCGATTGCAACACCTGCAGAAAAGAGTTAGTAGAAAAAATTCTTTTATTATCCAATATTATCCTCTCTGCCAGTTGAAAGTTTCACTGGCCGTAACCTCTCATGAAGCTGATTAACTAATTGCAGCTCCCATTGGAACAACTCTCTCCTCCAATGGAAGTTCAAGATCTACTCTACCCCATCCCAGAACCCACAGTCTCCTATCACTGATTCTTGCTGGTTTGAAATGGAGAAGAGCCTTGGAAAACTCACTTTAAGAGGACCACCTTGCACCCAATTATCTTCCCAAAACTGCGTCCGTCTTCCATTCCCTACTTCCATCGCCAGACCACTAATAAGTTTTTCTTTCACCTGTTGTGTTGATATATTCAACTGACAGATGTCTTTCCATGGACCCCCTTCACTGGAAGAGACCGACTAGATAGCATATCATTAGGGGTCAAATTATTACATGAACACACAACCTTCTTCCACAGCGGGCAATTCTCCTTAGAAAAATGCCACCACCATTTGAATAACAGTGTTGAGTTCCTGAGTACTGCATCTCCTACCCCCAATCCTCCGGCCTTTTTTGGGGTCTGGACCACTTCCCACTTTACTAGAGACATACTATAGTTACCATCCTCCTTACACCACAAAAAATTTCTCTGAAGTGCAATGAACTTGTTAACCACCGCCTTCGACATCTTGTACAGACTGCACTCATTTATTCTACTTGGAGGAACATTCAGAGTTTCACAAGTGACATAAGTTTTATCGATTCATGATGTTGCTGTCAGATCGAATTCTAGTCAAGACAACATCATCACATAGTGATAATAATTTAGCGCATGTTTTTGTCATTTTGTTAAAACCAGTTAAGCTTAGGCCTTAATTAAAGTAATAATTTTAAACAGAGACATGATAATTAACAGAGTGTATCAATATTGAAAGCAAGAATTTATATGCAGGTCTATCAATTTATTTATGTATAATAAATTATCATTTCATTAAATCATTACAAGTAAAAGTGATGCGGCTGATTTTATTCTACGGTAAATAAGAAATTAGCCACAAAACATTAGATTTTCATAATTTATTTCTCAATGTCATAATAAGTATGCATATTAGAATTCTTTAGATTTTCATTAGATTTGCACAAGATGTTTCCAAACCCTTAGATTTGATGAAAAACAGACAAGTAATAAGTATGCATCTGAAATCAAATACTAATTATTTTTTGTTTGTGTAGTTTGTAGGTACTCACTGCCTAAACTTCAATTTTTGAACTTTGAAGCTGCTCCAATGATGGACAGAGGAAGATTGCTTGGTTGAGCTGCTCCAATGGCTTTTGTGAATTGACCAAATTTTTTTTATATTTGCTGTTAAGAGTTTTCTACTGATAAACTGATCTGTCTTCTAAGAAAATGAAAAGATATTTTATGTGACCTTTCTTTTTTGATTCATGCTTTTATTGCTATGATTTGCAGCACTTATGGTAAATCATATGACATCAGGAGGTGCTAATGCTGAATCATTTTTAGAAGTTGATGTTGTTGGGAATAAGACACCATTCCCCCTTGAGAAAACACCTTTGACAGAGAAATAAAATAGACACAATCACAACACAAGAATTTAACGTGGAAACTCCAATTACCGGAGAAAAAACCACAGCCATTGTCAAATGACAACCAGAGAATATCACTATGTGAAAATTGTTACAACACATAGACTTCTTTCTCTCTAACACCGGCACCCCAGTACACCCACACTCTCTCAAAGCAAATATCTAACTACACCTCACAACACTCTCTAATAAAGAGTACAGAGGAAAAGAAAAATCAGTTACAAGCTTAAAGTGTTTCTGACTGGTGCAAAAACAAATGGAGAACTTAGCTTCATATTTATAGCCTAGGCCACCCACTCCATTTGCTATCCTGAGCAATGTGGGACTAATTCAACCAAATCCTAACAATCTCCACTTTGATTGAAATAGTCACACATCTTCAGCTTCCATTGTCAACACCGACAATTCTTTGCTGCCATTGTCTATACCGACAATCATAGTTCAGAGAACTATCATACTCCACCATGAAAGTATATTCACTTGGAATTAGACCACTCCAAGCATTTCGCCTTGGTACAGATCGAAACCTTGCTGAAAATTCATGGTGCAACTTCTAAATTGGCTTTTCCTGGAAGTTCTTCAGCCATCGACCTAACTCCGCCACACACCTTGCATCTCAACGCCAACCAATGCCCGTGTGCAATTGTGGACCCGATTGCCACAACTTATCCTTATCCATGGCAGTGCGGCAATACCATGAGGATACTTCTTGTCTTCAATGCCTTGTGCAAACCTGATTGTATCTACACATCCTTGACTTGTATTTGCCAAAGCCAAAATTGATTCTTTCATCAAATTTCTCTATTTCAAGCTTCACAGCACTTGAATATCCTGACATTGTTGCAACCGTATACTGGAATAGTATAACTCAACTGTAGACCGTGCACTAGGAAGGGTCCCCAGGAAAGGGAGGTGGGTCACAATGGACACACTTAAATACCAAGTCTTTCCTTAGCCAGAACCTTTCCAAACTGCACTTTCACAGTGTCCACTGCCTTC
>NC_029788.2:114072104-114084981 GCF_000816755.2 Arachis ipaensis | reverse complement strand
GTGGGTCACAATGGACACACTTAAATACCAAGTCTTTCCTTAGCCAGAACCTTTCCAAACTCTCACAGTGTCACACTGCCTTCCAGCAACAACAACAGCAACCAAAGATCAACCTCAAGCCACAGGACAAAATTATTTTCTGATGTGGAAGGTCAGACTAGGCTGCAACCACAGAGCATACTAAGAATAAATCCCACCGAACCGAAGCTCTGATACCACTTGTTGGGAATAAGACACCATTCCCCCTTGAGAAAACACCTTTGACAGAGAAATAAAATAGACACAATAACAACACAAGAATTTAACGTGAAAACTCCAATTACCGGAGAAGAAACCACGGCCGTTGTCAAATGACAACCAGAGAATATCACTATGTGAAAATTGTTACAACACATAGACTTCTTTCTCTCTAACACCGGCACCCTAGTATACCCACACTCTCTCAAAGCAAATATCTAACTACACCTCACAACACTCTCTAATCAAAGAGTACAGAAGAAAAGAAAAATCAGATACAAGCTTAAAGTGTTTCTGACTGGTGCAAAAACAAATGGAGAACTTAGCCTCATATTTATAGCCTAGGCCACTCACTCCATTTGCTATCCTAAGCAATGTGGGACTAATTCAACCAAATCCTAACAGATGTTAAATTGAATCTCCCACTTGAGGTTGTTCTTAATTTCTTAATTTAAATTTTCGATATACTATTGTATCCATATTCATTTCAGTTTCTTCTGTTCTTGTGGATAAGCTATGGTTTTTGTTCAAAAATGATAAACTTCCTTGGTTTGATGCAAACTATGAGTAATTTATGTAATAGCCTAATTTATTTGATATTTACCAATGTGGAGTCTCTCTGATTTTTACTTGTTCAGCTTGTGTAGCTGCATGTTTGTATACTATAATGTCAACATTCTGCAATCAAAATTAGTACAATATTAATTATATTTTGATACCTTTTCTTGTGTTCATTTGCATTTAACAGATTTATACAAAATCATTCACCATTTGTGAGTGTTTTTAGTAAATAATCTTGGTTTAATCCTTTTAGGTTATTTTCTATATGTTACTCTCCTCTCATGCTTTCGGATGGTCCCAAAAATCAATTCCAACCAAATTAACTTGATTTCTATTTTTGTCAATCACAGAATGGTAGAGATTGCTGGTTTCTTCCAACAAAATTTGCTCATTTCTTTCTGACCTTGATTCATTTTGCTTTCAAGAATTTGTTTTTATCATTTATTGATTGTAGATTAATGCTTGTTGAAAGAGCTAGCTTCACATATCAAGGTCAAACAGAAGTTACTTCTGTAGTTTCGACTTTCGACTGAACTTGTGAATTAATAATTCTCAAGATTATATATCTCCCTGAAAATTATACTTGCTTATGATAGTGGTTTAATTTCGCAATGTTGCTACTAATTCAATGCAAAACTCATCAATTTTTTTTGCAGATTAAGTGAATAGTTTCTCTGAAAACCAACAACAAGATTTATTTATATATATTATTCTACCAGTTTCAATCAACAACTTTTATTCATGAATTATGATACATTAGTGTGGTTGAATGCAGAATGATGCAAGCTTTGGTGGACAAACTCGTGCCACTGCTACTTCAGCAGATGCTTCAAGATTCTACTTAACTTTCTTCCTTTAGAATAGAACAGACATCCAGATCTTAGTAGATTCTACTTCTGAAACAGGCTTACTTTTTATGAATACATAATATCATCCCAACAAAAGAGCGAAGAGATAACAAGAAAAAATTTTCATGGTTGAGAAAATTAATACCGAATTGGTGCAATTAGTAAGAAATTTAACCAGCAAAGATCAAAGGGGAAAATGCAGGATCAAGGTATGTTAATTGATCGAAGCTCAGAGAGAATTGAGGAAAAGAATCACGATTCCCAAAGATCAAATTGAATACAAGATTAAAAACTTGATCAAAATATAATTAAATTGATATCATAAAATTTAGATATCAATGAAAGTAGAAAATCGATACTTCAATAACACAACTTCAATCCAAAAACAAAATGTTCTGCACTCACTTATTCCTCTTGGAGGAACACTCAGAGTTCAACAAGTTTTACCGATTGATGATGTTGCTCAGAATTGATGTTACTCAGAGTTCAATAAATTGATGGTTTACTACTCCTAAAAGAATAACAACACAGGTTGACATTTTTCTATCTAATTAAGTTATTTGATCATATACTAAAAGTAGGATTATAAAAGGAAGAAAGAAAAAGAAAATTGAAACATAAAAAGGAACTGATAACAGCCGAAGCATAAATAGCAAACAAAACTACTTTTATTAACATAATTTATTAAATCTTACAAACCATAAATGTTAAGAAACAGACTCATTATTAATCAATACTTTGTACAACTTTTCTATTTTCTAACACCGCGCAACTCCAACTCCTTTTCGGCAAAGCCATCAAGGAGAAGAAGACGGACTGACCCAAGAAACCCTACGGCATAGACATAAGGCCCTTGGACAGGGGACACAATAAACAAAATCATTCAATCTTAGAATGTCATCATAATGGCTCTAACTACATAAACCATAAATAAGGTTGCAATGAAACTAATTAAGAAAAATAATCATAACAAGATAATATGAATGAAACAGTGTGATATAAAGGAAAGGATGATCAAGAAGCATGTCAGCAGTCCACCTCTTGCAAGGATCCTTCGTAAAGCACTTTTCCAGAAAATCATGATAGAAAAAACTGATTCCCTGTGGCTTCTTGGGTGATAGTTCATGATGCTCAATTAAGTACCTCAACTCCTCAGTAAGCAAAGAGCTCTCACCCCAGGCAGGCAATCCAGTGAGCATTTCAATACCTATGCAACCAAGTGCCCATATATCCATCGGAGCATCAATATGACCGGAAAACGCTTCCGGTGACAAGTATGCCGGCATACCTCTAGGCTTGGACTTCCACAACTCAACATCTGCTTCCTCCTTTTTGGTTTTCGATAATCCAAAATCTGCAATCTTCAATTGATAGTTTGCAATCTCTTTATCCAATGAAGGAAACACAAGAATGTTCTCCGGCTTGAGGTCACAGTAGACTATTCCTTTGCGATGAATATGTGAAAGCCCCTTAACAATCATGCGTGCATAGACACTCATGTCAGTCTAGGGGAGAGGTTTCTTATGGATCAAGTCAGCCAAAGAACCGTAAAGAGCATACTCCAGGAAAAGATTGTAGAAGTGACGTCTGTGTTCTACTGTGGTCTCAGTTCCGAAGCATCGAATGATTTCTTGGCAACCACTGCTGTCACCTTTTGTTGGGAAAACTTCAACAAAGGTTCAAACAAGAACCTATCTAACAGTGGAAGCACCAAAAATAATTTTTTTCACAACCTATGTGATTAAATAGGCAATACCAAAGATACTCCAAGCAATAAATATAATGACAGAAATTAAATAATTAGACACCAGAATTTTAACGTGGGAAAACCCCCAAAAGAGGGACAAAAAACCTACGGGACCTAGCCCAGAAAAATCTTCCACTATCAGAATAATGGGTACACAAACAGTCTTCCTAGTGACACTAGGGCATCTCAACAATCAACAAAATACATCATCAAAACTGATGGAATCAATATGAATCCTCCACAAAAGTGGGTATCTCAAATCAGACAAAAGAGAAAACAATACAACTACCAAGTTATATCCTAATGTTCATCTCTATACTAGGAATAACATACTAAAATTTCATAAGAAATGGAGCGAATTTACCAGTTTAATCGGATCAAATAGTAACTGCCCTTTTCCCCCAAATTCTTCTCCTCTTTCTCGACGACGAAGCAGGCTTCGTTTGCTTTCTTTTGAAAAATTGAAAGAAAGCCCTTTCTCTCTCTCACTCCTATTAGCCACTTTCTTTTTATTTTCATTTGTTTTTTTAATATGTGTGGGTCCCACTTGAGGTTGGGGACCCACCAATAAATATCCCCCTCACCAACTCAAGTGGGGATAGGCTGCTCCACCAAGCCCGCCTTCTCTTTGCAGGAATCAAACTTCACTGCAGGTAAACTCTTAGTCATCATATCTGAACCATTATCATCAGTATGGATCTTCTCAAGTGCATATGACTTCATCTCAAGCGCTTGACGTATCTAATGATACCTCACCTCTATGTGCTTCGATCTGGAATGAAACATCGGATTCTTGCTGAGATGGATAGCACTCTGACTGTCACAAAATGACACAAACTTCTCTTGATTGATGCCTAACTCTTGTAGAAATTTCTTCATCCACAAGAGTTCCTTAGAAGTTTCAACAACAGCAATGTATTCTGCCTCTGTAGTAGACAAAGCAACACATTTCTGAAGTCGAGATTGCCACGACACAACTCCCCCTGCAAAAGTCATCATATAACCAGAAGTAGACTTCCTTGAATCAAGATCCCCAGCCATATCCGCATCTGTATAACCATCCAACATAGGTTGGCCACTCCCAAAGCATAAACAAACTTTGGAAGTACCATTAAGATATCTACGAATCTACTTCGCTGCTTGCCAGTGTTCCTTGCCAGGATTAGAGAGAAACCAACTAACAACTCCAACTGCATGAGCAATATCCGGCCTGGTGCAAATCATAGCATACATCAAACTGCCAACTGCAGATGCATATGGAATCTTTTTCATTTTTGCTTTCTCTTTCTCACTTGTAGGACATTGCTGCGAACTCAGCTTGAAATGACTAGCAAGTGGAGTACTAACAGGTTTGGAATTACTCATGCTAAACCTCTCTAAAACCTTCTCAATGTACTTCTACTGTGACAACCACAGTTTTCCATTCTTCCTGTCACGAGTGATACTCATGCCAAGGATTTTCTTTGCAGGACCCAAATCCTTCATAGCAAAGGATCTGTTCAAGTCTTTCTTAAGACTTTCAATCTTCTTAGTGTCATGACCAACAATCAACATGTCATCAACATAAAGCAAGAGAATTATAAAATCACCATCAGAGAATTTCTTAACATATACACAATGATCAGAAGAAGTTTTACTATACCCATGACCTTCCATGAAGGAATCAAACTTCGTGTACCACTGCCTTGGTGCTTGCTTCAGCCCATATAAGCTCTTCTTCAACTTGCATACAAGATGCTCCTTTCCTTTAATCTCGAAACCCTCTGGTTGCTCCATGTAAATTTTTTTATCTATGTCACTGTGAAGGAATGCAGTCTTCACATCAAGCTGCTCAACCTCTAAATTCAAGCTAGCCGCTAATCCAAGCACAACTCGAATAGAGGACATCTTCACAACTGGAGAGAAAATCTCCTCAAAATTAATACCTTTCTTTTGCTCAAAACCTTTCACAACGAATCGAGCTTTGTACCTTGGCCGTGAGACATTTTCATCTGCTTTCAACTTGAACACCCATTTATTCTTGAATGTTCTCTTACCCTTCGGCAACTTCACCAATTCAAAAGTATGATTCTCATGCAAGGATTTCATTTCCTCTTGCATGGCCTTCAACCAATCTTCCTTATGCTCATCAGACATAGCTTCTTGGTAGCTCTCTGGCTCTCCAGTCTCAGTGTTCATCACATACTCATGAGGAGAGTATTTCTGAGAAGGATGACGCTCTCTAATAGATCTTCTCAATTCAGGCTCAACTGGTGGTTCAGATGGAATTTCAACATCTGGCACCTCAAGTTGAGGTGTAGGTTCATCATGCAAATCATCTCCATCATTATCAACTTGTACATCTCTCCCATCAACAGGAGGTCTAGTGGAAGGACCAGGTTCATCATCAGCAGAACGTCTAACAGTTACTGTTAGCTTATCTGTCTTCTCAAGATCTTCAATAGTTTGGTCTTCAAGAAAAATCACATCTCGGCTTCTAATTATCTTCTTGATCACCGGATCCTATAATCTATAACCAAAGTCTTCGTGACCATAACCCATGAAGATACACTGCTTTGACTTTCCATCAAGTTTGGACCTTTCATCTCTTAGAATGTGAACAAAAGCCCTGCAGCCAAACACTCGCAAGTGACTATAGGAGACATCTTTCCCTCTCCAAACTTTCTCTGGAACATCACCATTTAGTGGAACTGAAGGAGAAAGGTTGATCAGATCTACTGCAGTCCTCATCGCTTCACCCCAAAAAGATTTAGGCAACTTTGCATGAGAGAGCATATACCTGACTCTATCATTGATAGTACGATTCATTCTCTCAGCAACTCCATTATGTTGAGGAGTCTTAGGAACCGTCTTCTCAAGCTTGATCCCATGTCCTTTATAATACTCTTCAAATAGACCCCTGTATTCACCACCATTTTCTGCTCAAACACATTTCAATTTCCTTCCTGTTTCTCTTTCAACACTTGCATGAAAGTGTTTGAAGATTTCGAGCATCTGGTCTTTAGATTTCAAAACAAAAGCCCACACTTTTCGAGAATAATCATCAATAAAAGTAACAAAATATGATGCACCACCTAGTGTCTTAGCATCCATAGTGCAAACATCAGTGTGAACTAAATCTAGATCATGTGATCTCCTATGAGGTCCAGAATTATGAAATGATACTCTAGTATGCTTTCCAACAAAACAATGAGTGCAAGTATTTAAAGTTGTACCTTTCACTGAAAGTGAGTGCTTCTTGGCCAAGACGCTTAGTCCTTTCTCGCTCAAGTGACCAAGACGTATGTGCCACAAATCAGAAGAGGAATCATCAGCTACATTCACATCTTTTTTGCACAACTTTGCTTGCAACCGGTAGAGAGTAGTGAGACTATTGTCTTCTCTAGCAACAATGAGAGCCCATTTGGTAATCTTGCATTTTCCCCTACCAAAGGAAGTGCAATACCCCTCTTGATCCAATGCTTTCACTGAAATGAGATTGAACCGCATATCTGGCGCATGCCTAACATTCTTCAACTGCAACTTGCATCCCATGTTGGTTTCAAGCCACAAATCACCCATACCAATGATATCACACACTCCTTTATCTCCCAATTTGATCTTGCCAAAATTTCCAACAGTATAAGAAGTGAAAAATTCACACCTCAGAGTGACATGACATGAGGCACCAGAGTCCATAATCCAAGTGGAATCATCACAAACAAGATTCACATAATTTTCATCATATGTGATAAGAACATCTTCATAAACAATAGCAGTAGTTTCTTTATCACTATCTTTACCTTTGTCTTCGTTTCTTTCTCTTGATTGTTCTCTTTTCAAGAACCTACAATACCTCTTGATATGCCCCGGCTTGCCACAATGGTGACAAATGAACTTCTTTCTTGGCTTGTACTTTCCTCTTGACTTGCTTCGACTCTCTGATCTGTCAGAACTATGAGGTTTTCTATTTTGACTTCTCCCCCACGACTCTGAAACAAGTTCTTCTAATTGAGAGGAGGCATTAGTCAAACCTCGCTCTTTTCTTCTGGCTTCTTCATTCAACATGCTCTCTTTAACCATTGCTAACGTCAACTTCCCATTTGGAGCTGAGTTAGTCAGTGTCACAACCAGAACTTCCCAACTATCAGGCAAAGAGCTCAACAACAACAAGACTTGTAACTCATCATTCAAAGTGATTTCATTATTTATCAGTTGGTTCACAGTCTCCTGAAAAATGCTCAAGTACTCCGGCATTGATTTACTTTCAATGTACTTCATATTGACAAGCTTTCTAATCAAGAATGCTTTGTTTTGCACATTCTTTCTCTCATATAACTCCTTCAATTTGTTCCACATCTTCTCGGCAACATCTTCTCGGCATTCGTTTTGGTGTCAACATGTGGATACACGCTAAGATCAAGCCATTGCCTAATCAAAGCAACTGCCTTCTGATTCAACTTCTTCCATTTAACATCGGATTTAGTATCTTTGGATTTATCCCCCTCCACAGGATCATACAAGTCCTTGCTATACAGCATATCTTCCATGAAGGTCTTCTAAATCGAATAATTTTGGGAATTCAATTTGACCATATTCGGTCCATGAGTATTTTCCTCCATTTAATCATCACAGAGACAAACAACCAAAGCTCTAGATACCACTTTGTTGGAAAAACTTCAACAAAGGTTCAAACAAGAACCTATCTAACACCGGAAGCACCAAAAATAATTTTTTCCACAACCTGTACGATTAAATAGGCAATACCAAAGATACTCCAAGCAACAAATATAATGGCAGAAATTAAATAATCAGACACCAGAATTTTAACGTGGAAAAACCCCCAAAAGAGGGACAAAAAACCCACGGGACCTAGTCCAGAAAAATCTTCCACTATCAGAATAATGGGTACACAAACAGTCTTCCTAGTGACACTAGGGCATCTCAACAATCAACAAAATATATCATTAAAACTGATGGAATCAACATAAACCCTCCACAAAAGTGGGTATCTCAAATTAGACAAAAGAGAAGGCAATACAACTACCAAGTTATATCATAATGTTCATCTCTACACCAAAAATAACATACTAAAATTTCATAAGAAATGGAATGAATTTACCAGTTTAATCGGATCAAATAGTAACTGCCATTTTCCCCCAAATTCTTATCCTCTTTCTCGATGACGAAGCAGGCTTCGTTTGCTTTCTTTTGAAAAATGGAAAGAAAGCCCTTTCTCTCTCTCACTCCCGTGGCTATTAGCCACTTTCTTTTTATTTTCATTTTTTTTTGTTTTAATATGTGTGGGTTCCACTTGAGGTTGGAGACCCACCAACACCTTTTCAAACTGATTTAAAAATCTGTTCTTCTTTCTCCAGTGAGAATGCCAACCTGAAAATGGAGCTCTTCACAGCAATGAAGCTCTGATACGGTGTTTGTGTAGCAACAACAATGGCAAGATAAATAGTGCCATAAGAACCCGCTCCCAAGACCTTCAGCTTCTTCCATTGTAAATCACTCATTTTGGATTGATTTTTCTTACTCCTGAATCAACATCAAAGGTTACATGCTTACAGTGATAAAAAAATATTATTTATGAATGTACAAATTTTTTGCATACCTGCAGTTGGTAGTTCTTTTGGCTCTTTTTTAGGATTCTCAACTCAGCTTTGTGTTCGATTAATTATTACTAGGTTTGTTATAACTTATGCTATTTCCATTAATTATTTGTATCACTTGAATGAGTTACGAGTTGATTTTATTTACGGAAAGATAATATTTGATTTGCATATATAATAGAAAATATAAAGACAGTGTCAGTAGGATTAATTTAAAACAAAAAACAAATTCAAAAATCTTGAAATATCTCTATCTTAATGACAATTTTGAACCAACTTTAATTTTCAAACCCAAATAAAAAGTGAAATAGGGGTGCACATGGGGCCGGGTGAAGCTGGGTTCGCCGTGACCCGAACCCGACCCTAAATAATGACCGGATCTATTTATGAGACCCTTATCCGACCCTAGACCCGATGAAATCGTGTTACTTTCGGGCCACATTTAAGCCGGGTCTAGACCGGGTGAAGCCCGGATCTTGATCAACTTTATCACGACGTCACCAAAAATTAGATTCTACATCTTTTGAACCTCTAAATTTTAGAAAATAATTATTCCATAACATTGCAACATTCACATAATAATAATTTAGAATATAATAATAATAATTTAAAGTTTTATAATAATAATTATATCAATTACACATTAAACATTCAAAGTTCAAAAGACAATTAAAACAAAGTTAACAACCAACACAAGATTAACATAATAATAATAATTTATAGTGTCATACCAACCAATAACAACAAAATATTAAGTAGTAAACAACTACACGGGTCCAACGGGCCGGGGCCGGGTGACCCGAAGCTTGACCCGAACTCGATTTAATAAATAACCGGGGCCATCTATTGAAACCTCGGGTCTGACCGGGCCATAACAAAACCGGGCCAAATTAGCTCCGAAGTCATCGGGCCCGGTCCGGGTCTTCGGGCCGGTCCGGGTCTTGTGCACTCCTAAAGTGAAATATATCTTATGACAGTTTTGAACCCAGATTTTGTTAGTAAAAATAGTTATGAAATAGAGATAATTTAATTTTAGAATCTTTACCTCTGTTTCATGGTATTTATGTCTACTATGACCTCCATAATTTCTTTTAAATTTTAAAAGTCAACCAAATATTTAGTCAATTTTGATTATCCAAAAATTCAAATAGATATAATTTAAATTAACGTTATTTTTTTAAATCAAATAAATATAATTAATCATATGAGTATAATAATACGAATATATATAATTTTATAAATCATTAATTTAAATTATATTTATTTAAATTTTAAATTACAAACTAATACAAATTTTATAATTTAAAATTCTAATTATTTAAATAAAATTAAATTGATTAAAAAATTTAATATATCAAATCGTATTAAAACGTAAAAAAGTTTGCTGAGTCTAGGGGTGTCGGGTGAAACCGGGTTTGATGTGACCCTTACCCGACCTGAAATATTTGAGACCCTTACCAGACTCTAAACTCGGTGAAATCACACCAAAATAGCCCCTAAAGTGTTCGGGGCCAGGCCGGGTCTTCGGACTAGAGCGGGCCATGCACACCCCTAGCTGAGTCTATAAACAAACTTTACGTAAATAAATAAGTTTAGTCAATGTGATAGGTGAATTTTGTGCACTTTATGAAAACACAATAAAAAAATTAAATCCTAAAAAATAACATGATTTTTTTAGAGTTAATTTTTTTTATATTTTATAATAGAAAAAAAAAACCTAATTAACATTGAGCTGGTCCAATATATTAGATAATTTTATTTTTTTAATAATTTTTAATTATAATTTTGGTTAAAAAAATTATATAATAAATAATTAACTTTCTCAATTTAATTTAGTTAAATTATTTTTAAAATAAAATACGGTAAAAAATCTAACATTCATAGTTATATCAATTGATTTTTTAATTAAATCATTTATATAAAATAAATCAATTTTTTTTAAACCAAATAATAACACTGTCATCCATCCAAAAATAACTTTATGTGAAGTTGACTGTAAGTGAGTTAACATTTTCCTATCTTTGTCGGTTGGGTTGTTGTATACAGAAATAATCAGACAAATAAGAAAAAGAGATTTTAGATATCACACTTGCCCGTCTAGCTCAGTTGGTAGAGCGCAAGGCTCTTAACCTTGTGGTCGTGGGTTCGAGCCCCACGGTGGGCGTAAATTTTATTATTCTTTTAAGGCTCTCTGAAGCCTCCCAACGTCTTCGCCAAATTGCACCAAGCTTTCCAAACGGACCTAACATTAGTCGACTACATATTTCGACTTATATCCCAAATAAGCAATTCGAATGATTTAATAAAAAATAATAATAAAAGAACTACTAAAATTGCTATAATCATTATGGTGCCAAATGAAGTTTGAAACCGGTTTCTTTACGTGTTTTAGTGTTTACTCTTACAATATTCCCGCATTTATATTATCACATAAGCCTCATTAGCAACCAACATTGTCTATGTATTCTCATTTGAAACAAAACCAGCAACATTGTCTATAAGTACTATGAAATTGTGAGGTTCAAAGTCTAAGCATCAACAGAACTCTGCTTATGTATTTCTGGCTCATCCTTTAATTTTTCTTCCAATTTTCCGTGGTACAAACCATGCAGCTTTAACCATTTTGTAAAGTGACAGAACCAAAGAGGAAGAGATCAAAGCTGAGAACTTTTGAAGCATTCACTAATATAAATCAGTCGTCAGTGGGTGCTTGGGCATCCAAAATATTGCGATTAGCACACTAGAAAAGCGGTCAGGTTCAGGAGAGCGATGGAGATGCCCACAACTTGACTTTCTTGTCGGTGCTGGCTGTCGCCAACACCAAGACTTGTTCTTTTCCTGGAAAAGGAGCAACAAAATTTTCAGATAACAAAGAAAATTCATGCTCGTTAAGCACACCATACAAGCTAGGTATGCAGACACACTTCTGTTTTTTCAAGACAAAACAAGAATATCATTAGAATGAAGAAATGAATGCTACAGGGTGAGAGGATAAGAGATCCTCCTAACAATATAAAAAAAATAAGAATAAATAAAATGATCAAAGTACAGCTTTTCAAATGCAGACAGACAATAACAATAAGCAAGCAAACACAAAATGTATTGTGGTACACTTCAAAAAAATATTCATTGTAAAGATACCAATGAAATTTTGTGTAGTCAACTAAACTGCTTGGACAATAAACTACCAAGACATAGATCTAGCTGAAATTTTGTCAAATAAACTATGTTAAAAAATCAGACATGAAGAGTTAGATCAGCAGCTTTACCCATTGGAATACTTTTTGGTGCCCAGGACATGCACGTAATATCACCTGGAAGTGAAAAAATTAAAATAAAAAATTACTAGATTTTTCAATTGCAAGTATAGAAAATCCCAAAATTTGATACACGTGCATACCATCATGGGCTTTATCAGCTGTATCCAAAACCTTTCCAGTCTCAACACATAGCCACTGCAGTGTAGAACCATGGGTTGCAGCCAAAATTTTTCCATCTGGCGAAATACTAAGGCGGTCATAGTGCAAAGTAGTACCAGCAGAATCATGAAGAGGAATTGGAAACACCTTCAGTGTCTTTGGATCCTCAGAGAGATGATAGCGAACTTCAAGTTACAGGGAAAAATATTAGGTGAGAATAATTCAATTAAACATCAAAGAATGCACAATTTCCAAAAGAATGCTACTCACAGTAGAGGGAAGGACACCAGTAGCCAACCAAACAATATACACTCTTTTCAAACAATAGCCAAAGCAAATAGTAACATAGAGAAAAGAAAACATGCCTACGATCAGCCATAGAATATTATTATCCAAGTATTACTTTGAATTTTTCATTTAATAAAAGCATGACATATTTTTGTCTTGAACATTTAAACTATTTGCAAA
>NC_029788.2:114070456-114071786 GCF_000816755.2 Arachis ipaensis | reverse complement strand
AGGAAAACTAAAGCAAATTTGACAAGTGGAAAATAATCAACTCTCAAATTTTGCTTACCATTGATATTCCATATTCTCATTGATCCATCCTTTGATGCTGTGATTATTTGCTCGGAGTTTGGGGAAAAGCATAACCAAGTTACTGCACTCTGACACAAAAGGAATAAACAAAATCATTGAGAATACCAAATCCAAAATAAAAGTAATCCATCAAAATATATGAAAATTAACATATAATATACCTCTTTGATAATGGAAAAATGAATCACCTAATGATATATATAATCTAAAAATTTTTTGGCCAGCAGATATAAATGGGAGCTTGATATAAATGTGAAATCAGTAAATCACCCGAAACTATATATATTATACCTTATGCCCCTTGAGCTGCATAACATTTGCAACTTCTTTGGCAGATCCATCCTTTGCATACACAATCTCCCAGACCTACCACACGTCATAAAAAAACATCAAGTAAAGAAGATATCAAGGATTCCAATGATAAGGAAGCAGTCCAATTCTGATCTTTTTCAATCAGAAAATATAGCAAAAGGGTATGCATTATTATGCTAATGGTTCATTAAAAGGCTCCTTGGTACATCTAACAAATTGGTAGATGACTTTACATCAAGTATGAACTAAATTGTAAGTGATAATCTCACTTGGATAAATTTCAGAATATTAAACCTCCATCTATGTCAATTCCAAAGAACAAACAGAATTAAGAAGTGGAACAGCAATGCATCGCATATTTAACTGATTTTGGCTTGCCAGTATTGTTCTTCAAAAGAAAAATTTATAGAAAGATATCAGATAAAAATGGTAGATCATAGAAAATATGTTGATCATTATACACTTAAAAGCTTCACTTGGCAAACTAGTACTACACTACTACAATACTTTGCATTACTTAAGCTTCATATTCTAAAGTGATATTAAAGTTCCTATTAAACTTCAATCTTTTATTTTGTCCCAAAACTTGCCCAAGCACAGCCTAAGGCATGATGTCTTGTGTCACAAGGATCAGCACTGGCTTCAAAATCCAGTTTCTGTTTTCTCCATCCTGCTCCCACTCATCCACCAACTGACTCGCTATATGTCACCAAGTAATTTCCTACTTTTTGTTCATTCTCTTGCTTCAAAATATCTCCATACTCCCATCTTTTTCACTCCTTTATCTATGTCAAGTTTCTCTATAAATTCCATTCTCACTCACTGGCCACAACAGAGAATTGTTAGGTCCCAAAATTGAAACATTAACAAACATAAACACTAATAAATAATTAGACGAAGAGAGAATAATAGGAGGGAAAGATAAAGTTAACGTGGT
>NC_029788.2:114067032-114070381 GCF_000816755.2 Arachis ipaensis | reverse complement strand
AGTTTACCAACTGCTCCACAGAACAAGGTTTATCACGTATCTTACCATAAACTTTGTACAAATATATATATATAAAAATGAAAGTAGCAACTTTTCCATGTTGCTTATTATCAATTGTTTCAATTGAATTGAAATAAATACAACAGGATACTTTTCAAGGAAAGCACAAAATATATTAAATACTACTGGGTGCAGCCTCATTGCATGGGCTAGGATAAGGGACTAAAACTGGAATTCAACCCTAGTTAGTGCAGGAATAGGAGAGGAAACTTAAAAGGCTACCTCCTACCTCCTATAGCATAACGCTGGTTAAGTGCATGTGAGACACAAAAAAAAAAGATTAGAAACTCTGTAACTCACAGAATTTACCTTAACATCTGCAGTAAAGGCCGCAGCCGCAATAAAACGCCCATTGGGTGATATAGCAGCCATGTTATTTTTCAATTGATTAGTATCGACATGACCCACATTCTTCCCAGTTCTTCCATGCCAAAGCATGATATCAGTCCCTGCATCAGAAATTAAAATTTTGGACAGACTGTAGAAAGCAACCATCAAGCAGTATATATTGGTGTAAAGATAGGGTTGATATTTTCATTCAGCTAGATAAAGGCATAATAAAACAACATACATTTGAATAATAAATAAAAGCATAAAACATGGTCTGTTTGAATCATAGAAACGTAAGATCGTTTGTGGTACTGGTAGCTGAAAGCTGTACAGCAGTTTGCAGTCATATACAAAGGTCCAGCCGTTCAGACAAGCAAAGGCAAGACATATAGGAGCCCGTATTCTATTCTAAATCCTTTTACCATAAAACCCAATTCTTTCTCAACAAGATATATTTAATTAACATTGACATTCCCTTTATAGTTGCTGAATACTATTAAATGAGAGCAATATATAAAGTGTGACATAACATTTTGTCTATAATTCCAACATGGCATTATGCTAAAAATACCTTCTGAACATGAGGCAATAATTGTACTTCCATCGGCACTTCCATAACTTGCCTTGGCTCCAAACAAAGTTATTATAGCTCTTCTGTCATGAACTTTGTGATGTTCCCACTTAATTTCGGGGAGAGGAAGCTTTGTTTGTGTGTTGTTTTCAGAAGCTTTAGGTTTCTCTTCCCCATACATGTATAATGAACTACCAGAGAGTGTATGAGATGCCACAACAATGGAGGATGTATCACCAGAAAATGCAACAGCCATTGGATGACCTCCAGCAGGCAAATTGATTCTCATAAACCTGCACAAGAGTTAAAAGGGGAAGATAAAGATTAGGCAAATAGAGCATCAATAATATCAAGATGACGTGTAAACATACGAAGAGATTTTTGAAATTCACATACTTGAAACTTTTACTTGAAGCATCCTCCAACTTAAATATCCTTATTATTCCATCCGCACAAGCTGTTTGCAACAATAAAACATTGTAAGAACATAAGAAAAAGGTTCATATATTATGCTTAATAGCTCAAACAAGTAGAAAAATAAAACAAAATTGATCATTAGAAAAATTGGAACAGTTAGGAATCCTAGGTTATATTAAGGCAGTCCAATGCACAAGCATCCTGCATTAATACAAGGTCTGGGAAATGGTCGTACACAAAGGGTGTAATGTACGCAGCCTAGCCATTACATTAGTAGTTGTTTCCACGGATTGAACCCGTGACCTTGAGGTCACACGGAAACAACTCAATCATTGCTCTAGGGCTCCCTTTCAATCCTAGGTTATATTAACTAGAAAGAAAATAGCCTACAACAGTGACGCATTATTTATAACTACATGTCAGCAAATGTGAAGTGACAACTAGGTATGTGAATATTGAGGCAAAAATATGTGTTGCAATATGTAATTTTAGGAGATACTTTGCGTCATGGGCAGTTTGTCCGCAACTTCAAAGGCCTTATGGGATAAAAGCAGGTGGGTTTATGGCTACCCAGCTCATAATTTCGTTACACTTGACAAAATAAATAAATAAGTCCACAATGAGGTTTGGATGTGCATTTATTTGTCAACTTCTGTAGAGAAAGTGTTGAACTGGATTTTTTAATCAATCATTTCATAATCATAAATCATATCCACGAAAGCTGTGAGATTTATCTTCACGACTCTTCACTTGAACAACGTACATATATAAACAGAACTATGGAAACATATTTTTTTTGCTACAGAAATTTTAAATCTAAAATTAAACTTGAACAAGGATCATGTATGAGCATCCATGAGGGTTGAGAAAATCTCCTTTAACTAGGTAGTAAACTACTGGCACAACTAAACAGATGTAAACAGAATATCCGAATACCTGTTGCCAGATTTTGCCCATCAGGAGAGAAGCATAACCCATTAACAGCATCACCATGGCCTTTCAGGGTGTTCAAATCCAATGGATGATGTCGCTTGGTTTGATCCTAATGTGACACAAACAGAAAAACTTAAATCCAGACCCCATAATTTCTAAACAAGTAAATTACTCAACTATCTCAATCACTACCCCCAAATGACCAAAACAGTAAATACAACCACTAACATAACCCATTTTTTCTCGAACATATTAAACATTATTTTGGTTGATAATTTAGTTAGTTAAAACTTACAACTAACAACTACTTAACCGTACAAGTTGAAACTAGCTCAATAACTTCAACCATAATTAAACATTCAAACATCATTGCAAAAAAATAAGTGTAAGACATAATAATACATCATTGCAGACACATCCATGAGAGGGAAATGGATAATTTTTTTCACATCACTAAAGAAATGCATGCAATGCCAGAGGAACTAGAAAAGAGTGAAAGAATACATACTACATAAAATAAATCATTTTTAATCGATAAAAAAAAGGGGGAAAAGGGACCTTATCGGAGTGGGAGTGGGATTTGGAGTGGGTTTTCTTGGAAGGAGGTGGGTGGGAGGGTTTGGAATGGGAGGAGGGGGGTTTGAGATTGATATTGGGATCGGCGAGGGATCGAATCTCCGATTGGCGGTTACGGAAGTAAGTGTTGAAGAAGAGGAATGCAATGATTGCTCCCAGGATCACTGACAGTGCTACAATCGGCATAATTGGATCCATTTCTTCAGATTCTTTATTTGTGATGCGATGCGATGAAGAAGAAGAAGAAGCAGTGGAACTTGGGGATGGGAAGAGGAAGAACTGAAGCAGGGGTTGGGGATTAACCCGATAACCCGTCACACCATATGTGCCGTCAGGGGAATTGGCGGTGCGGTTTAGACCGATTTTGAGCCAAAATTTATTTTATTCCAAGATTAATTTTATTTGTAGTGTGATTTAGATTTGATGATTTTTTAAAAAAATTTTGATTTGATCTAAACTAAT
>NC_029788.2:114066419-114066983 GCF_000816755.2 Arachis ipaensis | reverse complement strand
AATATAATAATAAAATAATAATATTATAGTACATTGTACGGTTTGAATTGAATTAGATCAATTATGAGAAGTAGATCCAAAATCTGATTCGATCCAACAGTTTATAAAAAATAAAATCCAATCAAATTTAAATTAGTGCAATTTTAATCCATTTTCAATTTAGATAAAATTGGATAAACAATTTAATTTAAATCAATTTAGATTTAAACATCCCTACATACAGTATTAACTTTTTCAAGAAAAATACCAACCAAAAAATAATTTAATTCTAATAACTATCGGCTCATCCACAAAAATAACTATTTTTAAACGGTTGGAATGAATAGTTATTAAAAAAATTTAATTATTCAATCAAGTTGAGTTGGTCTAGTGGTTAGCTCACTAGTTCGCTTAAATAAGTGTTGGGGTTTGAATCCCACCTTGTGCATGTAGCAATCCATTGGCCAGCAACAAACCCTTAAATGGATCTCGGTACCGCGATAGATTAATCATTGACCTGTTGGACTAGGGGATACTATGGGAAACTAAAAAAAAATTAATTATTCTCTTCATTTTTATAGATTT
>NC_029788.2:114056570-114066412 GCF_000816755.2 Arachis ipaensis | reverse complement strand
GGGACCAACTTAAAAAAAAACTATAGAGATCTATTTAAAAATTTGATAAAACTATAAAACCAACAAAATAATTAAACCTTAAAAATAAATATAATTAAATGATTTTATAAAACATTTTATATTGTGGAGTGTATTAAAATTTAAAATTAAGAGAAAATTTCACTTCTTTCTCCAGAAAGATGTTAAAATGACACTTTTTTCTTTACCATTTGTAAAATATACATTCATCTTCCTTATAACTTTTAAAAAATCTTCTCTTTAATCCATTTTAAATTTTTTATATTAACTAACGTTAACTTTACTAAAGGTAACATTAATTAATACAAAATAGATTAAATAGATTAAAAATAATTTTTTTTAAAAATTATAAAAAATGAGAGTGTATATTTTACAAATAGAGGGGAGAAAAGTGTCATTTTAGCATCTCTAAAAAAAGATTAAAATTTTTTCTAAAATGAAACTAAAAAAATATAAAAAATTTAATGCTCAATTTGAGTTAAATCAGTACTGAAAGATCGTACTAACTTAATTTATTTTTGAAAAATTTATCAATTTAATTTTTAAAAAAAATGTTAATGAGTTATAGTTCAAATGACATAATCTTTTTATTTTTGTTAAAAAAATTTAAAAAAATCTAAAAAAAAATACTTATACGAGTTAAATAGGTTTTTCGATTAATTCTTATTAAATCATTTTGATAACTTATAATGTATATGATATTATGTCTCATATTTTTAACCGAGGGTTGCTACACATCCAAATCTTTTTTATCCAAATTCATTCAAGTAGGTCTAACACCAACAAAAAACACTCTCATTAAAAGAATGTAATTACACGGGCATCTTCTTCTTCTTCTTACGCTCATTTACGCATGGAGCTTCTTTCGTTATTGTCATCACCAACAACACCAATATTTTACTAACAAAAATCAACATTTTGAATTTGAATTTATACAATGGACAATGTTCGGTTCATTTAGTATTATATAGTGGTTTCGCTTTGATAATATTTTTGGTTCATTCTAGACGCAAGTGTTTATGAATTCAAATTTATATAATGGATAAATGTTCGGTTTATTTGGTATTATACAATGGTTTCGGTTTGATAATATTTTCAGTTCATTTTAGACACAGGTGTTTCTGAATTCGAATTTATATAATGGACAAATGTTCGGTTCATTTGGTATTATACAATAGTTTCGCTTTAATAATATTTTCGGTTAATTTGCAGTCCAGATGTGTTGTCGATGAATAATTTGTCCCAATGGTTAGAATGGCTTTTAAGACAAATTGAATGGAATGTAATGAACACTACAACAAAACAGCATTTTGGCGACGGTTTTTTTTAATGCATGGTGACGGTTTTAACTGTCACTAAATGGTTTTGCGACGGTTAAAAAAAGCGTCACAGATTTGAGCGTCGCCAGCTGACATAGTGACGGTTTTGGACCACCGTTGGTAAGGAGTGTCGCTAAATTGTTTGTAACGGTTTTTAAAATATAAAACCGTCACTAATTTTTAACACTTGTAAAGGTGTTTTTTGTACTATATTTCGCGATGTTTTAAAATTGTCGTTAAATTACTAAATTCTGTGACAGTTTTTTCTTATAGTTCATGACTATTTTAAACTGTCAGAATATTTAGTGACGATTTAAAACCGTCATTAAATTACTAATTTTTATGACAGTTTTTAGACATATTTAGTGACAGTTTTTCGATTTAAAGCCGTTACTAAATTACTCATTCCTGTG
This sequence comes from Arachis ipaensis, assembly GCF_000816755.2. Lineage (NCBI taxonomy): Eukaryota > Viridiplantae > Streptophyta > Magnoliopsida > Fabales > Fabaceae > Arachis > Arachis ipaensis. The sequence goes on along the minus strand of NC_029788.2, from coordinate 114,064,662 downwards.
ACAGTTTTTTCCTGTATTTAGTGACTGTTTTAAACTGTCATAATCTCTCCAACATCAAAAATTTCTATTATCAAAAGTTGAATTCTCCAAAAATGACATTGTATTTCAACAAATTCAAAATCAATCCCACAAGTTTTACAAAAATAACAACAATGTGAGGCTAATTTTTCCCCAGCCATTTTATGGAGTGGAGGGGCTCAAAAAAAAGAGAAGAAAAAAGCTCATATATACTACTAAAAATTAAATGCATATAGCATAGCGAAGGGGTATGAAGGAAGCATATTGTTAAATGCTATTAATTTCTTTCTTAACCAAGGTGCCATCTGGAAATTCTCCATGTAGCAGTTGGTTTAGTGGTTCTTCTTCGATGTTATCTTGTAACACTTGTTGCCCAAAAAGCTGGGTTGATTCGTCGAAGATAATAGCCTAGCCCACATTCTATTTTAATAGGAAAAGAAGATAAACAGATTAAATTCGTCAAAGATAAAAGAAAAAGAAGACTAATCAGATCAAATTTGAATAAGATGAAGCAAAAATTCATTCATACCAAGTTCAAGTGATGGACGTGTGTTAGAACCTTGAGTTCAGCAAGGAATTCTTTTGATGCTTGCATATCCATTCTCTTAGTTGCCGCTTTCTGCAAAATAAATGAGTATAGAATTGCATCTCAATCTAGGAAACATTCTTATGATTTAATAGAGATTTTAAACAGCATGTGACATAAATAAATAGAAGTAGCGCCGGATAATAGAAGCCGAACTCTTCCACCTAAGCCTTGTTTTATCTGTCATAAAAGAAAACATCAATCCAATTTATAGGTCAAATTTCACCAACAAAAATCACAGTAAAGTGCAGTTACCTTATCAAATACAAGCCTATCAAAAAATGGTGCTGCTTTGTCTTGTGGAAGACCCTTCTCTAAGTATTCTAACTTGCTGTCATCAGAATCTAGACTAATTACTTTGCATGATATTGGAAATTAAAGGTCTAAAATAGAATTGTTTAGTGGTGAAACGTACTAATTATATGCATACTGAAACAATGCACTTCCGAATGCTCCTCCGGATGAAATTTGGCTATTGATACCTTCAGGAACAAGTCATTAGTTATAACTAAGACATTTATGAGTTAAGGTAGCAGTAGGACAAAAGTAATGTCTCTCTACTAGCATAAACACGCTCGAAAACTCTAGGAACACCACAAAATATAGTTAGCTTCAACACCTGAACATCCTCTATTAAGTACCTTACATTCTGAAACAATTAACATGGAACGAAGCATCAAAATGAGACATATACAAGAAAGAGCAAAATACTAATGATGAAAACTGAATCCGAATCTTACGCCTTGCCAGAATCCAATTAAGGCTCCCCTCTAAATGGAATAGGTCTCCATTCTCTGGTCATAGACATGAGCAAGAGGAAGAAAAGAGAAGTACACATCATCTTTGCTTGCCTGCAGCAAGTAGTATATATTATGAGTAGAGAAAATTCGAAACAGGACAAAGTGTGGTATGAAACTTGTGAACATTCAAGAAGATTGTTATCTTACTGCTTTGTCTGTTAAATGAAGTATCTGATCAATAGACAAAACTTCGCTATGAAAGCCTCATTCTTAATTATGACACCTTTCAGTTCGCCTGTGGTTCCACTTGTGTACATGAATGTGCAAATGTCAGTCTTCTTTTTTGGTGGTAGGTCCCCTGCATGCAGAGTAGAATATACAGGATTAAACAAATCAAAGTGGTTCAAAGTTTTTGCTTTTAAACATGAATATGAAATTAAAAATCAAGCTTTGTTTCCTACCAACTGGAAAAACTCTTCCCAAGAGAAGCAGGATGTACCATATTCCTCAGCTTCCTTCTTTTGCACGGTCGAAACATTACCAAAACTCACAATAGCTATATTATTAGATTGTAGAAGTTGGTTAGCATTGAGAAGAAGGAAAGATTAGCCTTAATATAACAGAAGCTCAGAAACTGAAAGAAAGTAGAATCATTTGACATACTTATAAGATTTGAAGAACACTGACCAAAATAAGACAAAATCTGTGAAATATAGAAACAGTTAATCATCTCCAACAAATTGAAGAACTAACTCAAATCCAAACTCAGGAAGTAAAACTCACAGAAGGAATCTTGTTTTCCTGTACAAATGCTATTGAAACTTGAGCATGGTTTATGATAAACTCCACTGCATTTGGACCTGTTCTTAGGTACCTCAAGAATCATTAGGGAAATGCTTGGAATAATAAAAAGCATCTAAAAATCAATGAGAAAAGGAGTGAAAAACATACCAAGTGTGTCATATAATGGGACATATGTTACTGAATGGCTATTACAAGCCTGCAGCCACCAAATTTAAATCAAGTTTAGTACTAAACAGTTTCTTGCTGATCAAGTATCATTTTAATCTGAACAAAATTTGAAACCTTGTTGAAATTAAATAAAACTTTTCTAGAGCAGTAAAAGCATGGAGTTACTGTGCAACCCTTTTAATCTTGTGTAAGACTTAAAACCAGTATTCTTCAAGCATTACTTGCACAAGTAACAAGAAGATAAAACTTCAAGCTTCACCGCGTTGACTAATGATTGCATCAATTTCATCAAGAAATATGGTTGAGGGGGCATGGTGTCTTGTAAGCTCAAATAACACCTTTATCAACTTTTCGGAATCACCTGCAACCTAGAATAAATTCTGTAAAAGTGTAGGCCCAGTTGCCCACTATATTATAAACTAAACAGAGAAGAACAAGGAGCACTTTGAAAGCTCTTTCTCTTCCTTACAAGATAAAGGCAATTTAATCCAAACAAAGGAGGAATCTAGGCATTCAAATGAAGCAATGTCATCTAAAATACAAGAATAATTCTAAAATACAAAGGAGGAATCTAGGCATTCTCATCTGGCCAAAGATCTTGCTTACAGCCTAAAGCTTTAAGATCTTTTCGAGCATTGAGGTGGTCTTTTGACTTGGTGCTGTCATTTAGCAACGTGTATATCACATTATCACATACATTTTTTTCTATATGCATCACATCAAGATTGTGACGCAATAGGTTATACTTCCAATAGGGAAGTTCAAAAAAAATGCTTTTCTTCCTCCACTGCTTAGCACCTTCTGTAGCACGCTCACCACGTCTTCTTTTCCCCTTAACTTTTGCCTCTTCTTTTCTACCAAATGTGACATTGATGTCCTTGACATGCTCAAGTATATCAAGACCAGATAACCTCTTCGGTGGATTGCGAAATTCTTGCTCTCCATTAAATCGAACCCTATTCAATCTAAACTGATGCCTTTGATTAAGAAAATGACGATGTCCTATGAAACATGATTTTCTACTATGAGGAAGTTGAAAAGGAACAGAGTCGAAGTTACAAGATAGACAAGCAAGTCCAGTATACGTGTTCCACCCGGAGAGAATTCCTAACCCAGGAAAGTCACTTATAGTCCACATCAACGCCGCATGCAATTTGAACGCCTTTTTCTCAAAAGAATCATATGCATCCACACCCTCATTCCATAACTCTTTTAGCTCTTTGATCAACGGTTGTAAGTAGACATCTATATTGTTTCCTGGCATCTTTTTTCCAGGAATTATCATTGAAAGAATAAAAGACGTCCGCTTCATACAAATCCAAGGAGGAGTGTTGTAAGGAATGAGAATAACTGGCCAGGTACTAGAATTTGCATTCATACTACGATAGGGATTAATACCATCAGTAGCTAATGCCAAACGTATATTTCGTGGATCCTCTGCGAATGAAGTGTTTTTTAAATCAAACATCTTCCAAGCTTCTGAATCTCTAGGATGCGTCATTACACCATCTTCCTTAGGAGCAACATCATGCCATCTCATGGCCTCGGCTGTCTTTGAAGACAAAAATAACCTTTGCAAATGAGGTTTTAGTGGAAAGTAACGAAGAACTTTAGCAGGCACCTTCTTCCTAATATTCCCATCATTTGATTCTTGAATCTCACCACCCTTTGTATCTAGTTTCCATCTAAACCTATTGCAAACTTTACACATTTCTTTCTCCTTGTCTTCACCCCAATATAGCATGCAATTGTTTGGGCATGCATGTATCTTCTCATAATTTATACCAAGCTTCATAAAATGAACTCGGAATCTCTGCATGTTCAAATACATCATGTAAGAGTTCAAATATCATCGACATTGCCTTGTCAGTCATCCCACATATACACTTAATATGATACATCTTCACCAAAAAGGACAATCTTGAATATCTTGTACACCCTTCATACAAAGGTAGTTCTGCATAACTTGCTAATTCTTCAAACTCCGCTGCATCAGCTACATCTGGCATCACTCTTTCAACTCCATCAATGTCTTCATCTGACTCTAATGAGACTTCATTTGCCCAGTGCATATCAGTCCCAAAAGCATCTCCAAGCATGTCATGAATAGAATCTTGATTAAACAAAACATCAAAAGCATTTGAAGCATCACTATTTGAGACGTTACTACTGGGATCCCCTACCTCAGTCTCTCCGTGATAAAATCAAAGTGTATATTCTTTCGGGAATTGGGTACATATCAAGTGATCATACATCTCACCCTTTGTCACTTTTTTTCTAAAACCGCACTTCAAACAAGGGCATACAGTTGCTTCAGCTAAACTATTTTCGAAGGAAAAATCAATAAACCTCCTAACCCCTCGCTCATACTCTATTGAGTTTCGTGGCTTTGTGATCCATGACTTATCCATTGAACCAATATAAGAATATTCCTTCAAATTTCAAACAAGAGTATATCCTTAATTCTATCTACAATGCAATAAATACTAAACTATGAAAAGTACCATGCAAAAAAAATATAGTTTGTGCAGTAGTAAAAATGAATATAAACTAAGAAAGGCACTCCCAAACACAGTTCATAACAACACTTACAGATGAGAGGCTAAAATTTCTTAAGAGCAGATGCAGGTTCAAGGCTTGAGGGTAAACTTGCCAGGCTCGGTGTATTTTGCTTCTAGCTGATCAACTTTGTTAAATTTAAAACCCCTGATTCTCAATACCTCAGGCTCCTTGGAATCCTTATGGTCGACAGTTTCAAGGGTCCAACATTTGTTCTGAACTGAACCACTTGCATTAACCTATTAAAAAAGAAGAGAAAAAAAAAACTCGCATTAATCTAAACGTTAAATAAAAAACAAGGTCTTCCATGCATGTGTATTAATATTGAACAAGACAAATTTCAAGATTTGATTAATTTGGGATATGTAAAAATAAAAATGAAATAGAAACAATGCAATTATAAGGCAAATGACAATATAAAGTATTTAGGATATTCATAAAAAAATTCAAAACTTTTATTTTTTAAAACTGGGATATCTTCACTAGTTATTTGGATAAGTTGGAGTCCAGTAGATTGTAGGATTGACTTGATTTTATTTTAGTCTATATCTGTTATGGTGTTAAAAATTTAAATTATTATCTTCTCTCACCAAGCTCTAATTATTTTATCTGCGCTACATCTAGTAACTATTCCTTCTAAGCTGTAATTGGTGGAAAATCTGCTAGACTCTTGTGGAATAATAATAAGGTTTGAAAAGTAATTTTAATAGTTAGAAAAGTTTTGATTCTTAAAAATAAATCCTTATCATAAAAAAGTCAAAGTATATATATATATATATATGGGAAATGCTTTAATTAAATTTGACGGTCCAGGATCCCAATAGTAGATGTCTTAGTTCTATCCTTCCTGATCCTGGTCCAACATTGAAAAACACTAATTCTGGTCCAAAACTGGTATTAAAGAGAAAGAAAGCACTACTAAAAATAGCAGCAGCAGTAGTCTCGCGATGTGAAATATATTAGCAATGGAGAATTGGAAATCTCATATATATATTAGCAATTTTATTTCTGTCTCATGACACATATGCTACATTAATTTATTTCCTATAATATAGAAGGAGAAAAATATGCCACATTATTTATATGCAATTGAATAAATACATGATTATTACCTTCAAAGGAAGTTTCCTTTCTCTTCCTGTTGGATTAATCACACCCTTCTCCTTTAGATTCTTCAAGGCCTTGGTCCATGCAAATATCTATCCATCCCTCTTCAGAATTCAGATGCCTAACGTAGTGCAAAGCAAAAGTAGTGCAATCACAAATCATATAAAATGACCAAAGATATATTAGACACATGGAAAAAGCTGTGCCTTTGTTCTTGAAACAAGAAACACACACAAAAGCTAACTCAAAGAACAACATCATATATTATGATAAATTTTGCATTGCACAAACCAGAGCTGCAACTCTGAAGTTGGTTACAAGATTAGATTGAAACCACAAATTCTACCTATGACTAATCCACAATATAAACTCTGAGCCAACTAAAAGCATTGTTAAATACTCAATTGAAGAGCTAATTCACAATATAATATGAACAAAAGTAAAACATCAAAGCGGAGACTATAATAAAACTTAATGATAAGAGCATTTTTAATGTCAAACTTGTACTACAATAGCAATAGAAATAAGAGAAGGCAAAGAAAAAAAATCAAACAACTTCGGTTGAAGCATTTCATCGAACATGTTGAATATTATGGTTGAAAGAGAAGAAATGGTTACCGAAAAGAGGCCAGAGATTAAAGAGCTCCTGTTGAATTTAATCACACATTGAATTTACATCTCATAAAGAGGCAATATCAAAGATAATCTAGTAAAATAGATCGATGAACAAAGAAATTTAAAAAGTTGAATCCATATATGTTAACACATCAAGTCATCAATAATCGATTAATCAGAAAACAAGATCTTGAGAGAGGCACAGAAACTAGACGAGAGCATATCAGTGGAGAGAACTGACCGAAGGCGGGAGAGTTCAGAGGCAGTGACGGAGATTTGAAGCAAATTGTGATGACTCCTTCTAGTGGGGGATCAGAGCAGAGAGCAGAGCAGCGGCGGCGAGAGCAGATTTGAAGCAAAAACAGAGCAATGGCGGAGAGAGGCACAAAAGAGAAAAAGAGAGCAGATCGGAGATTAGCTCAGAGGTGGCGAACGATAAATGCTAACTTCCTAGAGATTCAGATTCAAATCTGCGAATGCCATCTTTCATCTCATCTCTGCAGTAGTAGGACTGAACGACGAAGAAAGCTGAACCACGAAGAACGCGAACCGCGAAGAGCACGAACACCATTGTTACCTTCTCATCTCTTCTCGTATAATCTCAACTCCAATTGCTACATGACCAATTGAATCAGTTAGGGTTTTGGAAAATAGAAAATAAGAAGAAAAAGAAGCAAAAGAATAAATTGCTATGTTTCTTATTACTAGGACACCTAAATTTTTAGTAACTCTAAAAAAATTATATAAATAAGTGTCACCATTTTATTTAATAACAACTGTTTAAGTAAGGGTCATAAAATAAGTGTAGTTATTTATCTAATTTGGTGTAGTGAAAATCTAATGCAATTGAATAAAGTGATAATAAATAATTTCATTCTTTTTTGCTAAAAAAAGACTCAATCATTAATAAAAATACATCGAATTCATTTCTAAATCCAAATGAATCTTAATTAAACTAAGAAATAAATCAAAATTACTTAGGAAATAAAAAGTTTGGTCAATACTTATTAGTAGTGTCAAGTGAATCTCAATTAACACACAAATGAACCAAAACAAATTAAGAAATGAACCAAAATTATTTAATGATGGCAGCAGAGAAAATCATAACTAATAAAGATGTTCGCAAAATGTTGGTATTGTTGGTGATGATGACAATAATAAAAGACGCAATATTGAAGAAGAAGAAGAAGAATCTGCGTGTGTGAATTTATTTGGAAGAAAAAGAAAAAGAAAGAAGAGGAGAAGAAGAAGGAAAGAAGAAAAACATGCGTTACGCGAATTTAGAAGAAGAAGAAAACGGAGAAAGAAAAGAAGAAAGAAGAAAACGTGAAAGGAGAAGGAGAAGGAAAAAAGCGTCTAATTTAAAAAATTGTTATAACAACTTGATTAGATTTAGTTAAATATTTTGGTTAAATGTATAGTTTTATTGATTCTTAATATATTAATGGAGCTCTTAACAATCGTTTATTAAAGAAGAATTTATAGAATAACTTAT
>NC_029788.2:114054958-114056400 GCF_000816755.2 Arachis ipaensis | reverse complement strand
TTTAAGAAAATAAATTGACTCGTGTGTTATTGGACATCGCTAATCCATGTAAATTAAATTAAACTGGTTTTCAATAAAAATCTTGAGTTATTGACCAAGATGGATGTTAGTTAATTTAAGAAACCAATTAGATTCAATTAATACTTTCTTTGGAGAAAATAGTTTAATTATATTTCATTAATCAAAAGAAATGAACTCAACACTATAACAATAATGCACAACAAAATTATTCATAAAACTCAAACCTAGTAGTATGCATGCAAGAGTATCAATACTCTAATTAGCAAGGTAAATAAAATTAAGACCCATCTAATTTGGTAATCAACAGGAGTATTGACTCCTAATTAATTTCGAAAATTTCGAAATTTCATGTGAGAGGATTTAATAATACTGCACCTATTGATCTAGTGATTGACTAGTAATACACTAATACTTTCATATTATAAATTTGGATTCAAATCTCATTTTTTACTTTTAACATAAATATGATAAATTAACTTACATCTAGAGTCAAATATCTGGGCGTGATGGGAAGAAGGATTATCTAAATGTTAAAATTTGCAAAACAGACAAATTTATTAAAGAAAAGCAAACGTTTTAATGTAAATTTGAAGAGACTTTGGAGAGTTTTCGACCACCGTAGAGACTCAAATGAGAGAACATAAAATGAGAAGACACTATATCCAACTCAAAACTTTAAGGTAATAAGTTAATGAGTTTCTCATCTTATAAACTCCTCACTCTTCCTTACTTTTTTTGATGTGAGACTAATTTCATACACTCTCACTCTTACAACATTAACAATCCAAAGGATTATCTTGTTGTTGCAATATGCAAAACAGAAAATTTTATTAAATAAAAGCAGAAAAAAATTCAATAGAGTATATAATTTAGTTATTAAATAATTAACTTACATATTAGTTGCATCATCTTGGTGTTGTCTGTTTTTCTTTCTTTACAACTTGATCATCTTTCTTTTGTCATCTACAAAGCACATAAATTATTTCCTATAGCACAATAAATTTTGAAGAATAGTACTAGAATTTGGAGACTTATTATTTTCCTAGCTCTTCTTGTGTCTTTCTTTTCCTTATAAAAATGTTTCTAATAAAACTATAGAATAAATTTGACATTAGAACTAAAAATATATTATAATGGTAAATATAATTTAACAAAAGAAATAAATATAGGTTAGTATTTAAAACTCACGCTACTGGAGCAACAACAAGATCATTTTCTCCGCGATGAGTACTCGTTTGTGTTGGGTTGGTGGGTTATTTTTGCTTGATGGATTAATTTGTATTTTGTGGTGATCTAAGGAGTAAATGACAAATAAAATTAGAATTTAAAATAAAATAAACTTATTCATTTGAAGCCTCCATACTTCTTTGTTTTTCTTTCAGATTTGTCTTTTTTTTTTTTTTGTGTATTGTTCTTTTTAT
>NC_029788.2:114039765-114054919 GCF_000816755.2 Arachis ipaensis | reverse complement strand
CAAGCTTTGTTGCTTTTGTCTTATAAAAATTAAAAAAAAAAAGTTTTAGAAAACTCAACAACTATATTGAAGACATAGGAAACTTATTAACAAATGGACATCATAAAAAATTTGTTGTACAACACCTAAATTTATTATCATAGTACAAAAATATGGAAAATTGTATGGTATATAAAATTTATTGTCTTTGTTGTCCTTCAACATTTTTTTGTTTGCTTTGTATTTTCCTTTTTTTGTTGGTATTCTTCTTCACTACTAATACTACTTAAAAAATTGTTGAATAAGAAAGACAAAAGAATATTAGGAATTAATGTGAATTTTACTCAAATTTCGATTCAATTTTAGATGAAGAAAAAACTTCTATTGTTTTCTTTTTTTTTTTTCACTTTTTTCAGTCTCTAGACGAGCCCTTTTTCTCCTCCTGAAACACATGGTTATTAATCATTGATTTATACCATAATATTTAGATTTGTGAATATGTTAAAACTTACCTCATCTAATTTGGGTTCTTGCTCAATCTTCTTTATTATCCTTTTCCTGTTCTAATGTATTACCCATGCTCTTTGAGGGGCATCTGGACCTGACTCAATACCCCTCTTTGAGCTATGGAAGTATATTATGATCAGGGTATATAAACAATCATTAATAATTTTTTTTTTCGCAATACAGATAATTGGAAAAAATATAAGACAGCTAAAAAAGAGACAAAAGTGGCTGTAAGTAAAGCAAGAACAAAGTCCAATCTTTAGGCACAAAGAAAAGAGAAAAATGTATATATAGAATCGTAAAGAGCTGTGAAAGAAGAACGAGAGACTTGAATCAGGTTAAGTGCATAAAGGATAAAGACGGAGATTTTGGCTCAAGATGAGAAGATCAATGAAGGGTAGAAGAGCTACTTCTACAAGCTATCTAATGAAGGACAGAAGACTCTTCTGAGCCTTGGTCGGTTATGCACGAGGAAAGAAGATCAAAACTTTGACTATTATCATAAGATTCAAGACTTCGAGGTAAAAGAAGCTCTAAAATGGATAAAAAATGGCAGGGCAGTAGGACCTGATAATATTCCGATTGAAGTTTGGAAGGGCCTTGGAGAGAAAAGTATCAGTTGGTTAACCAAGCTTTTTAATGAAATTTTAAGGTCAAAGAAAATGCCAGATGAGTGGAGAAAGAGCATCGTGGTACCTATCTACAAGAATAAGAGGGATATTCAGAGTTACAAAAATTATAGAGGGATCAAACTCATGAGTCATACCATGAAGTTATGGGAAATGGTGACAGAACGGAGACTGAGACAAGAGACACAAGTAACAAAAAACCAATTTAGTTTTATGTCAGACAGATCCACCACTAAAGCTACATACCTGTTAAGAAGGATGATGGAGAGGTATCATAGTAATAAAAGTGATCTATATATGGAGTTCATTGATTTGGAAAAAATGTATGATAGGGTACCAAAGGGAGGTCTTATGGAAGGTTTTGGAAAGGAAGAGAGTAAGGATCGCATATATTCGTGCAATTAAAGACATGAATGATGAGGCTACAACTAGTGTGAAGAATCAAGGTGGTGTGAAAGAGGAATTTTCTATTGGTATAGGATCACACTAGGGATCATCCTTAAGTCCATACCTTTTCACATTAGTTTTGGAAATACTCACATAGCATATCCAAGAGCCTGTGTCATGATGCATGCTTTTTGCTAATAAAATATCGTCCTTATGGGAGAGTCAAGGGAAGACTTAAATAAGAAGTTGAATTTATGGAGATAAGCTCTAGAAGTGTATGGTCTGTGCATAAGCCGTAGCAAGACGAAATATATGGAATGTAAGTTCGGCCGCCGAAGGGAAAATCCTAATACGGATGTTAAGATTAGAGAAACATCCTACGAAAAGTTAAAAGTTTTAAATATTTTGGATGCATCATTCAGGATAATGGAAAGATTGAATAGGATGTAAATCATAGGATCCAAGCAAGTTGGTCCAAATGGCGGAGTGCGTCTGGTTTTATATGTGACAAAAAAATGCCTTTAAAACTTAAAGGTAAATTCTATCGCACTGTTATCAGACTGGCTATGCTTTATGGTACAGAGTGTTGTGCAGCTAAAGGAGAGTACGAACATAAGTTAAGTGTGGCAGAGATGAAAATGTTAAGATGGATGAGTGGTCATACGTAATTGGATAGAATAAGGAACGAAGATATAAGAGAGAGAGAGAGAGAGAGAGAGAGAGAAAGAGAGAGAGAGAGAGAGAGAGAGAGAGTTGGAGTAGCACCTATTGTGGAAAAGATGGTAGAATTGCGTCTCAAGTGGTTTGGACATGTGAGAAGAAGATTGACAGAGCACCCAGTCAGGAGGGTGGATGAGATGGAAGATGGACAAGGGGTAAAAGCCAGAGGAAGACCTAGGAAGACTATCCATGAGGTGGTCAAACAAGATCTACATGTAAATGGTCTCTCTGTAGACATGATACATAATAGAGCTCAATGACGTCGTATAATCTATGTAGCTGACCCCGCCTAGTGGAACGAGGTTTCGTTGTTGTTGTTGTTGTTGTTGTTGTTTTTTCTGAAGCTTTCAATTCTTTTCAAGAGAAAGTTATGGACATGGCTTACTAGTTCATCTATCTTATATTTGCCATGTTCAAGATGGCTAGGAGATGTGAGTTGGTGAAATTATTTTTGGTGCTGTTGTTGGGCACAAAAATCTCTTCTGAATAAATAGCACAAAAACTCTTTTAAATTTTGTTCTGTTATCTTTAGTATCAATAGCTGTTTGTAGAATCATTTGTTTCAGTTCTTCATTAGTGAGTTAGCCTCTTTTAACTTTGTAGCATGAGAGTCACTTACAAAAAGAAATTAAAAAATTTGTAGATAATAGTAAAAAATATTAAACAAATTGAAGTATTTTAAAAAAAATATGAATTATGCATTAAAACTACTTAGTACAAAAATTTTATTTCACAACACTATTTTTTACCAAAACACACAAATTCTTGAAAAAAAAATATCTTTTGCTAATACTTTAAGAGTCTGCACAATCTTTATTGTTATGATTGAGGTTATACTATAGAAAATACGTATACTATTGTCATCCTTATTTAAGCGTTTAATTAGCTCCATTTGAAGCTTATGGTTCAGGTTCAACGTTGAAATTATATAACACAGGATAGCGGTGAGTTGATCGCCTATGTGAAAATATCTCAGATTTTAGAGTTTTCTTCAAAAAAAAAAGTACTACTTCAATGTGGTGGTTGGAGACTGATGTATGTTTCTCATTTTCATAGCATCTATATAGTTGGTACAACTTAGTTCTCTTCCCTCTTTGCAAATTCGTAGTTAGTGGTGGTTGTGACGATGACAGATACTTCTGGTTTGCACAATTGTGATTCTCGGTACACACTATAATTTACTTCTCTGCGTGCTATTCTGCATCATTGGTAAGGTGGCTTTGCTCCTCTAAAATTTTATCTCATAATCCTATGTTTTTGGCTTGCCATGGTATTTAATTCTTCTGATTTTCGTTCAACTTTGTGTTTCAAGGTAAATAAAAAATTTAGGGTTCTTGTTCAGCAAATTCTTTGCCTCGTTTCTTGCGAAAAATACAAATCCTTTGTATTTATGCTCGATTAATTACTATGATTACTTATTATGGTAGGTTGTTTCTGTGATGATTAGTTCTTTGATCTCATAATCCTGTATTTATGGCTTGCCATGGTATTTACTATTTCTTATTTTTGTTCAATTGTGTTTCAAGGAAAATCAATTAGGTATTTAGGGTTCTTGTTCAACAGATTTTTTGCCCCATTTCTTGGGGAAAATAAAAATCCTTTGTATTTGTTCTCAAATAATTACTATGATTACTTATTATGGTAAGTTGTCTTTGTGATGTTTAGTTCTTTGATTTTCATGTCATTTGTATTTTCTTTTTGTTTTCTTGAATATGGTGCACCATGTGGTCAGTATGCTCATTGCTGGTTTCGGTTATCATGAGGTGATTCTTCCTTCTTTATGTTTTAAAAGCAAGGGGTTTCTACCTACTACTTGAATAGACATGATTTCTATTCAATTTAGTTTCTGAATTGTGAATGAATTGCTTTCTCATTTCTTATAGAATGTTTATTTTTATATTCTCTTTGATAAGATAGTTTCCTAGAAGTTTTATATATCAGTCAGCCTTTCTTTCTTGTTTGTATGCTTTTTTTGTGCATTGTTTTTTATCAACTCTTAGGATATTCTTTTACATAGTTAACTTTTATTTACCGAGATCTTTTGTAGGGTATGTTGTAGCTTACTTTTATTGGATAAAATATTAGTAAAATTATTGCTGGGTATTGTTATACAGGGATTTCCATGTATATAATTTTTTTATCTTTTCTAAAAAATCTTGGATAGTTATTCTTATTATTATACATTTTTCAGTTTTCTTTCTCCTTAATGTTTTAGTCTTCTGTTTCCTATTTGTTGTTTAGCTCATTTTTTAGTTATTATTGTTCTATAATTTTCATATAGATTAATTATGTGTTTTTTCTTGTTTCATTCTTTTTCTTTCAATTTCTGAATTCAACCAAATCAACTCATTCATAATTTAAATCATACTATTCTGTGTAGTACGTCAACAGTTATTATCAAATCAATAGACTCTAAATTTGGTGGTAGTTGGTGACTGGTGAACGTCAACTTCATGATTTAACCCTAGAGATGGTCTTTCTTTTCTCTTCCCATATGTGTTCTGATTTTGTAGATTGTATTTCTTCTTATTTGAAGACTTCTTTTAAGGGCTATGTATAGCCTATATGTTTACAGCGATATGTCTTGTTTTTCCTCTATCATCTTTTTTTTTTAATTCAAATTTCAACTTCTTCTGACAATTTGTCTATAAAAGGAGAGTGCAGTTGAGTATGTTGTGTATAAGTTCCTTTTCGTTATACATTATCTGCTGTGTTTATCTTTTTTAGCCTATTCTTATCATCTTTCTTGCTACTTTCTATTTGCTTTGCATCCTCCTTTTGATATGATTTCTAAGCTTCTATGGAGGCATGAAGACTGAGAGTAAGGGTGTTAAGGCTATGGGTTGTTCACTTATTTGGAAATCACGATGTACCTAATTCAATGGAAATGATTTTGGTTGATGAGAATGTGAGGATTTGTTCGAATTATTTTTTTTATGCATGATTTTCTTCCTTTGCTTTGTTCATGTTTCTTTTGCTTCAGTCATATCCTTTGTGTTATTTTTTACAATGTAATTTTTGTTCTTTGTAATTTAATTTGTTGTGTTTTGAGTTTTATTTTTCAACATAGATGGAAATAAAAAGATTGTATGCTTTTTAGACTAATATATTTTCGCATGTGTTAAATTTTCAAGGTACAAAAGTTCAGGCCACAGTGAAAAAATATTTAATCAATAGGTTTAAGGAGCATATTATTGAGGGTCATGTTTATCGAATGTCATACTTTAGTGTTGTGGAAAATGTAGGTAGTTATTACAGGGTTACCAATAATGAATACAAGCTAGTTTTTCTTAATCATGCTGTTGTTATCAATGTTTCTGATGATAACATAATAGCTAAGGCTTGTTTTAGCTTTTTTCCTTTGTTGAGCTTTTGAAAATGACTGAAGGCTATAACTACTTAATTGGTATGTTCTTCTTTTCTTTACTATTCTTTCATCTGATGTGTTTGTATATTTTTTGTGGTACTTAAATATTTTTTTTGCACTTTTTGTTAGATATTATTGGTCTTCTAATTTCTGTGGGTGAAGAGAAATAGTATTCCAAAGATGGCAAAATTGTAAAGATGATTGTTATTGAATTGGCTTCAAAAGAGTATGTCTATATTAGATTGCTCTCTTTCTAATAGTTACTTCCAATAAATCACATATTCTGTTATTCTTTTAATGCATTCAACTTATTTTGTTCAGTCTTAATAATATTAAGTTTCTATATTGTTCAAGTTTGAAAATGCGTTGTGCCTTATTTGGCGAGTATGTTGATGAAGTTAACCGTTTTTTAGCTTCTGGTTATGTTGAGCAACCTATTGTGGTCTTGCATCTTGCTAAAGTCAATTTTTAGGAGAAAATAATTTGTGGTTGTTGTTATGTGGTTTTAAATTCGAATTTTGTTAAATTTATCTCTTTAACTTTTAATTATTTTGTTTAGGACAAGTTGGTTTTCGAAATGTGATGCATGCTACTCAAATCTTATTTAATCCTGACATATCTGAAGCAGTTGAGTTTAAGAAGAGGTAAGTGTTGTTTCAACAATTGAACTGCGTTTACATTTTTTCTGAATGATTAATGAAAACCTCATTAATTATATATATCTTTGTTATTTATGATGAGAATGTTGATATTGATTAAATTTCTAAACATGGTAGAAAATTGTTTAACCTCCTATTTTTTATGTCTTCCAAAATTGTCAGCCTTGTGATTGTGTCACTTTTTTTTATCAACAAGGATTTCAATTAGTCCTCAACATATGCAAGACATTGAATTTGATATGGATGCTTTAAGTGCTGCACATGATATTGTGAAACTAGTGCGCTCTTACTTATCATTCTTTTTTTTCTTTTTTATTTGTTCATTTTGTATAAATTCATTTGCAACCTCAGTTTCTTATTCTTCTTTATTTTTTATTATTTAATACAAATTTGGTTTAAACTTAGTATTCATATGTATAAAAGGTTGGAACAATCTCAAGTATTGCTCATGATACTCCATGGTGGTATTCAATTTATTTATGTGGCGAAAAGATTAATGTTGGGCATTCTTTCTCATTTTGTGGACTTTGCTTAACTCATGCTTCTGATGATATACCAACGTCAATTTATGTTTTATGCTATTTTTTCTTTGTCATTGTTTTTTATTCAGGATTATTATCTATATTGAATGAAATAATTAATAATACTTCAATTATATTCATTAATTTACTATTGATTCTATAGATATGAAGTGAAGGTGTTTGTTACACATTCTCAGAATTGTAATATTTTCATTCTACATGAACAAGATGTCAGTTTTCTTATGAAAAGAAAATGTGCAGATATGCTTAACGATGAATCTTCATTTGATATGGTTCGTCAGATATAAATTATGTCTGGGTTATTCAATATGTTAATTCATATTTTGTGTATATAATTATTTTTTGTTCATCAATGTATTTATGTATTTGCTTTTAAATCCAAATTGTTTTATTTTGGTAATTATTTATTTCTTTGAAAATCAATCTGAAATTAATATATCTTCCTGTTATAGTAGAGTTATCAATCATCACAACATGAAATTACTGGAATAGCGACCGATTCTGGAAATTAGAAAATAGCGACCAACTTCGGTCACCAACCATTAGTGACCAATTTTTGAACAAGGCCACCAAGCCCCTCACCAAAGAGTATCGGTCACTAAATCGGTCGCTAACATAATCGGTCGCTAAATGGTGACCAAATTTTCCGTCACTAAATTGGTCGCTGAGTAAATCGGTTGCTAAATAGCGACCCACTTTTCGGTCGCTGATAAAATCGGTTGCTAAATTGGTCGCCGATGCCTAATTTGAAAATAAAAAATGGTCGCTAATTTCTTAACTAAAAACTAAATTGGTCGCTAAAGCGATCACTGTTCCTAATCTTATAATTATAAATTTTTACTAATTTCACATTTACCACTATTAAAACTTAATTTCATAAATAATTATATTTCCACAAAATATAAAAAGAATCAAACATAGATCAAATTTTCAAATAAATACCAAAAACATTCACAATCTACATAGAAATATAGAATTTAAAATATTGAAAATTTTTAAATACATAAAATTTATAATCCACAATCTAGATTAAAGGTAAAAATAATTCATGAATAACAACTCTCTATTCATGAACAATCAGTAAGGTTCAACAATTTTTGCACTAGTTTTGTCTCTTTGATTTTTCCACTACTCTTGGAGCTGCAACCAATACAAACCACAACAGGCACAACTTTGTTCTTCACCAAGGTTGCTAAAACACTGTCACAAGAAAGAAAATGAAAAATGAATGAAACTCACTTAAACCAATTTAATTCAAGTCTCAAATCATGTTCAAAACTCAAAAGTTTCACAAGGAAGCAAAAGTTTCACAAGGTTGGATACCTGCTGATAGGAGATGTGTACTTCCCATCCCTTATCTCTCGTTTATTCATGACAGTCCATCCGAAAAATGCAAAATTTCACAGTATACTCATTTATTCATTTATTCATCACTGATTTAATGGATTATTCATCAACGGAGAAAATTAAAGAGACTACTTAACAAGAGGTACACATATAACACAGAACTTCAATTTTGCCTGACATCTATAATGTAGTTTAATTTTAACAATTTTTACAGGAATATATCAAAAGTATTATCAGCTATAATGTTAGTGTCTCTTTACAACTTTGTATTGGTCAACTTCTATATATTCTTCTCTCTCAATGCAAAAAGGGAACACAAAAAAAAAACTCTATCTATAGCTTAGCCAATGAAGAAAAGAGAGTGAAAACCAGATTGATGCCAACGACATGAAAATAACTGGAGCTTATGGTATTTGCACAGAGAATGTCAAGCACCATTAGCTTGTGAATCATTCTGCATGTTGAAGTTGAAATCAGGCCAACGGAATGACATATGTACCAAATACTACAAGCTGAAGTTATGTTTTAATTTTTATATAAGGAATATGATTTACATCAACTTGTTGTAAAAGATTCTCAAGTTCAATCGTTATCTCCTGGAAACTCGGCCGGTTGCTTGGATCTGCTTCCCAACATCGTTGCCTCAAATATAATAGTTTAGGGTGACCATGCTTTGGAAGTTCTGGGCACAATCCCTAGAAAAGGATAATCTATTTAGTGCATGTATGCTCCCATAAGCATGCATTCTTTGAACTTAGCATACTTATTTATGTAAAGCCAGCTCCTTTGGTAAAGTTTTATTTCTTGTAAGACGCTGTAATTAATGGTTTATATACATGAGGAAAAATAAGACTTGAAATGATTGCAAAACAACATTTATCTCTAAAAAAATTGCTAAATAGTTATTTCTCAATAAAAAAAAGGGTCAAAATTTCTATCACACAATTAATTTGAGGGCATAAATATAATATCAATTACTGATTAACATTTTGGTTGATTTGATTTTGAATGAGAAAATCCCAGTTCAAGATTTTTGAACAAGAAAAAAAATGCTATGTTGCAAAGAAATGGTGTAGAACGGTAGATGCACACTGCTAAGTTGACATGTACCTTATGGTTCTAATTTATGAGGTTTTCAATTTTAGAGTATAATAATTTTGCTTAAACAATATAGTCTCCCTTCGAGGAAAGCAAACCTGTCTGACACCGAAGGCAGCTTGTAACGGAGTCATTGTATCATAAGGCACCTGAAATACCAGATGAACGTGACAAATAATTGATTTTATAACAATCTATTTTTATATGTCAATCATACTATTCAGAAAAAAAGAATAATTGAATAAACTAGTATCATTTCAATTTATTAGGCCATACCTTTGCCGTCACTAGTTCCCAGAGTATTATAGAAAAACTGAACACATCTGCTTTCTGATCATAAGGCTGATGGTTTATAACCTTGAAAAAATCCAACAACATTAAGATACTGAAAGTAAAGCAAGAATGAGACAAACAATTGCTATATCCATTTATATAACGAGTATAAACTACACTAGTATAAACTGCATTAAACTACATTATAGACTTCAATCACAAACAATTCCTGTATACATTTATTTATATTTAGATAATGAGAATACTATATACATTTATATATATTTAATAAGTAAATGTGAAAAAAAAGTCTTCCTATCTAGAAAAGAAACTTATACAAGACTTATTATACTGATCACCACCTATAAAATTGTGTAACAAATGTCAATTGTTGAGTTTTCTGTATTACTGTATTACCAACATGATTACAACTTCAGAAAGATGAGATGATTGTCGCATAACCAAACCAACATCAACAGATTCAGAGGAGTTGGAAGGTCTGCAATCTGTACAGAACCATAATGGTAAATTTTTCTACCTTTCTACAAGGAACTGTCGAATGCTTGGCTTCAAGGATATCCAAAGCTTCAACTTCATCACTTCTTCCCCTATTTTACATTACAAGAAACGAACCAAAAATTCAAGTAGTTAGATCATAGACTCGTGCTTTCTAGGAAATCGACAACAAAAAATAACAATCAAAGATTATTCACTCAACTAGGACAAGGAAATTTCAGAGGATGAATTATCAAAACCAAATTTTGCTATAGAAGCTTCACTCGTACCTAATCAAAACCAGCAACAGCATAATTTACAAACCTTCTTTCATGCGTTCCACTGCATAAGTTATGGTTATTCCTCCTTTCATGTGTTCCACTGCACAAGGCTAAAATAGTAATAATAGTAATGGTAATTAGTAGAGATGCATGCTGTAAAGATGGTGTTAGGATTCAGCAGTTCAACAAGTAATAATGAGAAGGGGAAAAGTACCGGGAGGAGTAGGTTGAGGAGGAAGAAGAAGAAGAAGAGAGTTGCATTTGGTGACAGATTTGTTGAAGTTGTTGGAAGAAGATGAGTTAGTGCGATCGGAGAGAGGGTATCGTCGTCTTCTCGGCTTCGCACCTTTCATTTCCATTTTCACTTTGTCGAGTAATTAGGGGAAAAAACCAAGCCTAATAGAATGGATCAGAATCGACGATTAGGAGGTTACCTGCTTGAAGACGACGAAGACGGTGCCGAGATCTCAACGACGAAGGCGACGACACCGATAGTGCAGAAGAAGACGGTGACGAGATCTCAGAAGATGACGCCGAGACCACAGAAGACGATGCCGACGGGACCTCAGGAGACGGTGGCGAGACGCAGAACACGGCGGCGAAGAGGACGACAATGGTGCTGGGAGACGACAATGGTATCTGATTGGAGAAGATGAGAATGGTGTGGGTGAGTTAAGGTTAATAAGGGTAATTCAGATAATATCATTTTTTTAATTAGTGACTGTTTTCGTAACTGATTAGTTTATAAAATCGGTCACTAACTTAAAAATTAGCAACCGATTTAGTGACCACAACTTTAGCGACCGAATTAGTAACTAACCACGTTTCATTCTATTTACCTATATATAGGTTGCAAAATCGGTCGCTAAATTAAAAAATAGCGACCGATTTTGTGACCAAGAGTCCCAAGGACATTCATTCTTTTGTTTTGGTTGCTAATTCGGTCGCTAAATTAAAAAAAGGCGATCAATTTTAGTGACCAAAATTATTTTGGTTTTATAAAACTTATTGGTCACTAATTCGATTGCTATTAGTGACCGATTCAATTAGTTGCTAAAATCAGTCGCTATCTTAACAATTAGCAACTGATTTAGCGACTAGTATCTTAGCGACCAAACAGTTGTTCACTCTTTTTACTATCAGTTGCAAAATCAATCACTAAAGTAAAATATAGCGACCGATTTTGTGACCAACTGTCCCAAATACGTTACTTTTGTTTTGGTTACTAATTCGGTCGCTAAATTAAAAAATAGCTAGCGATTTTAGCGACCGGTTTTATTTTGGTTGTATTTAAAACTTATCGATTGCTAATTTGGTTGCTATTAGCGACTAACATTTTTTTGGTCCTGAAAATTCTATACCGATCACTAAATCGATCGCTATTAACAACTAATTTTTTTGGTTGCTATTCCGATACTTTCTTGTAGTGCATGCTTGGAAGGAGTATTATCCATAGAAAGCTTACTGGGTAAAGAGTTAGTTTACATGGTTGATACTCAACCTATAAAAAATGAAGACTGTGCTGCATTCAATGTATATCGAATTTGTGGTAAACCTTCGTTTATTAGGTTTATGAAAACCGCTGAGAATCGTGCACGTGTTGCTGTGGTAAATTTTATGCTATCAATTTTCTTATATTTTTTTCCATTAAAATAGTTTTCATCGATTTTTTTATTTCTTTTTTTCCTATGATCATTTGTTTCGTTATTATGTAATCGTGTTTTTTCTGTTAGCGATGCTTCTGTTTCATTTTTCAATTTGTATGTTCTTTTATCTACTTTTCAATATGATTTATATCTTTTATATGCAATGCAAATCCTTATTTTTTAAAACAGTTGTGTCAGAATTTTTATTCGTGTCATCCCTCATAATAGGTATTCTTTTTTAAATTAAACATTCTTATCAAAATGTTTTCAATCTTGAAAGTAACATGTCTTAATTATTGAATAATACAAAATTGAATATTATTCTATTGTTTATTATAAAATATATTTAATATATATATATATTTCAGTTGTTATTAATGTAAAACAGAATACTGCTGTATCTTCTGAACAAGATCTTGTTCCAAATAAAACTTTGATTATGATATATTACCTTATGCCAATATCTACGACATGAAAATTAGAAGCAGCTTTTATTCGTTGCACTGAATCAAGTTATATTATTGTTAAACTTGACATAAATAAAGACAACGATGATGACAAATGAAATTGAATTAATAATGTTCGGTTTATGTTATATTTTGTTATTTAGATACTCTTGAGGTTTTCTCATCTACTTATTTTCTATTATATACGGATTATTAATATTGTTCTATTCAAAATTATAATATTATGACTGTTATAACTTATATATTTTATTCACTATAAAAAGTATTATCGTATGTATATATTTTATTAATATAAACTAAGTCTTCAGTACGAATTAGTATATTAAAGTTTCATTAATATTATTCTATTCCTTTTTTTTTTTGTATTATATTAAAGTTTCATTCTGTGTAAATGATTCACAATTATTAAACTCAAAAATAACCATTATAATGATTATTCAATTTATTACGTATTATTCATAAAAAGAATCAATTAGTATCTAAAGACAAATTGAAAAATAATATATTTAGTTACATATTAAAGGATCATTTTATAAAAGACTAAATTCTAAATCTTAATAAATATTTTTAGAAAATATTTTATTTTTAATAATTTATAAAAAATATTTATAATTATTATTTTTTTTATTTATGATTGAATGTACTCTTTATTGAATTCATTATGGATATTATTAAATGTACTCTTTATTGTACTCTTTATATACGCTTGGATCATATATAAATAGATGTAAATTAATTCGATCTACTATGGTAAAAAATTAATTCGAAGCTGACCCATTCGAATTACTAGGGACGTCCTAACGTGCATAATTTGAATCACCCTAATTCGAACTACCCTAAGACTACATGCAAGTATAATTCAAATTGGACAAATTCAAATTACAAGCATTACTACTAATTCGAATAGGACTAATTCGAATTAGTGTTGGTTTGTCTAATTCGAATGAGACTGATTCGAATTATATAGGAATGTGCTTTTGGGAGATCCTGGTAATGTTTTTCAATTTGGTAGAATTGTGTAATTTGGTCATCTATTTGATTTAATTGTGCATTTTACCCAATATATAAGGTGCCTATAATAACTATGATTAGATATAAAGTATACAACAAAAAATTGTGTGGCAATCAAATGTGTTCATATGATATATATAATTATTAGCGCTATATACATCGAAGAGACATTTCGGTTGGTGGTAACATGACATTGTTAAAACTTTTCCTTCTTCCAGGTTCCAGGTTCCAGGTTCGAAGCGGTTTAACGATTGAGTCGGTTAGACCAACGGACGGTCCGATCTTATTCTAATAACTATGAATGGAAATACTAAAATTTGGCGGCGGTTGCAAAACAAATGCTATTGTCGTTTATTTGCTATTTAGCGGCGATTGCAAATCACCGCAAAATTGATAGACATTTAGCGGCAGTTATTCCAACGGTTAGTTAAAACTGTTGCTAACCGTTTACTCGCGGCTTATTTTCCAGCATTTGGTTTAACCGCCGTAATATGTTTGGCGACAGTTAAAAACCGTCGCAATATGGCCCCCATAACCGCCTCTATCTGCCGGAATTATTGTAGTGATCAATTGTAGTTTATGACAATCTTTTATAGAACAAAAATAATATAGAAAAATTTTCAAATATACCAATACATTGGTATTTTAATAAATTTTAACCGTCAATCTTAATTATAGATATTATATATTTTTTTATAATTAAAATCAAAAATTAAAAATATTAAAATACTAATGTACCGACATATTTGAAAATTTTTCAACAATATAATAAATAGGGGAATGTTAGGGAGGCAATGACTTTATTGAACAATATGAACAACCACCAATCAAATAAAAACACACTACACCTCCAAATTAACTCTTTAAATTTTAATATTAAAATAACCATCCGTACACTAGTAAAATGAACATTCAATATATCTATTATTTACATTGTTTAATATTTTCATTGTTTACCTATACTTTTCCTAATAAAAAATACTATCAGATGTTGTGCAACTACTGCACGGACTATCAGCTAGTGTGTCTTAATTAGCTGAAGCCCATTTTATCTACAATGTCTATCATTGCTGGAGTGATTGCCTTGAAGATTTTCACAAACATCTTATATCATGAGTTTTTTTTGCAAAGATTTACATAATCATGTTAGATCATATTTCACATATTTAATGAAATAGAATATATATATCATATTTTCTCTTTGCAACTCTTTTTCTTGCTATTTTATCTAAAAATATCAAAATTATTAGATCAGAGAAATTAATAATTTGTTGAAATATAAAAATAATTGTTCATAGCACTGAAATAACTCATGATATATAGCACAAAAATTAAAAGGCATTGGACTGCTAGAAAAATAATAAACCACGACACAAAAATATATAAATGTTTGGAAGCCAATAACAAAATAGCCAAAACAGCCTAAAATTACTATTTTTATGTTCTTTAATTAAAATATAAACATTAAATTAACATTTATTATCTAACACACGTTGAATATAAACTACTACTCATTCGCACCTAATCCTTTCTTTTAAATGTTTTCCTTCCTTTCTTATATTATTCATAACAAGTAATCAATTTTAAATTAATTTGTCCAATTAATTTGAAATTAATTCAGATTTTTTCTTATTCTAAATTATGTATTTCCTTTATTATTTTATATCAATTTTACTTTAGTTGTTCTTATCTTTGATCGGCCAAGATTTTATTATATATAGCTAATTTTTATATAAATATTTTAGA
>NC_029788.2:114016284-114039630 GCF_000816755.2 Arachis ipaensis | reverse complement strand
AGATTGAAGATTGACGTCTTATTATAATTCAAATAGGTTATAAATCATCAATTTTTTGAATTTGAAAATAATAATTTTATTTCTAAAACATACTACATAATCATTTACTGTCTTTTTCCGTTTTCTTTAACATCCATTTTTTATTATATAATGTGTATTTTATTTCATTTTTAAATCTTCTTTACATTAAAAGATGTTATATTAACACAATATATTAAAAGATATTAACATCTATATTTTTTCAAAAAATAATAAAAAAATTTACCATTCATATTTTAAGTACATAACTTTACTTGAGTAAAATAACATTCAAATATTATAATTCCATCATTTTTATATCACACAAAAATTTTATGTGATAATATAATATCCGAAAATTCAAGATTTAATATCTAAAAGGACATCAATAATAACATCCAACACAACCAAATCCTATCACCTCAACTTTCCTAAAATTTGGCTAGGCCTTGCTTATATGTCATATATTATCTCCTTCATAACCTCTATTATATAGAATAGAATGCATTAGCCACCAATTTTTTTTTTTTGTAAGATTAAGCAATTATATTAATTAATGGCATAAGTTTTAAAGAAAAAATATCTATAACACTAAGGTAATTAATATCCAATATTATGGGATGGGTATGTCTAAAATAAACACAACAAACATGCGTAATACATGTGCCACATTTATATACAATATTAGATTTCATTAAATAAAAATCAAAGTTCGTTTAACATAAAAGAAGAGTATTAATAGACTCTAATAAATACAGAATATCTTACAAATATTTTGATAAAAAAATTATATTATATAATAATATATTTAACAAAAAAAATCTAATTCTTCATCATTTTTAACAACCAAAATTTTTCAATTCTAACCTAAAACAATATAATACAACATAACATCCAAACGCCTTATTATTAACATCCAATTATATAACACACATTAACATCCTAAATAAATTAATATTGGGGTGTTATTAAATTTCACATACAGCACCTAAAACAATTATCTAAAAAAATTAAGACAAATAATAATAAGTCAATTGTGTGCAAAACAAGCAAACAAAAGAGCTAAACTAGTAGATCTCCATTAGTGTCCAAACCCTATATCTATGTCTCGTCAAGATGTTAAAGTGGTGAAGCCCTCTCTCTCCCTTCTTGGAGTTTTACTCGACCTTTTTGTGCAATAATTACGTCAAAGGCCTCCTTTCAAATTGTTTCACGCTAGAAACTTCAAATTATTTTGGATATATGAGATTGGGTAATTGTGCGAGTATGTTTTGACTTTTGAGTGTGATTCTATTTAGATGTTGTTCCTGTGTGAAAGTGAGTTTCGAGGTATAGCTCGTTTTGCTTATGCTTAAACTGGCTTTTTTTGGAGTAAAGAGTGGGGAACGTCGTTTTTTTGTGGGGAGGCGGCGTTGGATATCTGTAAAGGGACTCCAACGCTCAAGTAAGTATGAGTGTGAGAGTTCAGAGTAGAAACTAGAATGAATTGCATACCTTTAGATCAGTAGTTCATGGGTCTTTATAGTGAGTTGTTTGAGTGGTTTGTTATATGGATCAGATTTGTTATTCGTATCTTTGTTGCAGGTTTGACGGGGTCTGAGGTTTGTTATTCATCCGGATTTGTTGGGATGGTACTGGCCTGAGTAGGGAGGTTGTTCGGGAGAATATATCTGCCAGCTATACCAGGTTCCGAGGTTATAGCGGTTGTGGGCCAGGATTGAGTAACGGATCATAGCCCCCAAGCTTGACCTGTTTTTCTGAGCCGAGGTATAACAGGTCGAGCTTATTGTATAGCTCGGAACCGGGTATGATGGTAGCCCCCAAGATCGACATGTTTTGGTGTTGGCGTTTGAAAAAATGGTTCAAGCTTGGTGTTTTGGCGGTAAATTGGCTAGACATTTGGATGAGAGAGAAATTGTCGGGAAACGTGTGAAGTGCTTTTAAAGTTTTATTGGGAATAGGGATAGTCATTGATCAGAGACGTTGATTTTGAAAACGGTAATCAAAATCAATGGTAAGGGTTTGTTTGGGTGATTTTTGCTGTTTACCTGAAGATTAGGTTAGTTGGCTGGTGGATTTTGTGGACTTTTGGGTTACTGCTGCTATTTTTACTTCTTCCCTGCGATTGAAAATGAGCAGAAAAGGTTAGTGTTTTCTACTTCTGCTTCTATCCTATTGCTTTACTAATGGATAAGGGAAAAGGGGTTATGGTTGAGAAGAAGGTTAAGGGTAAGAAGAAGAAGGGGGTGGTGGATGATGTCGACAAAATTGTTGAGGAAGTTTTTGTTTGGGATCCTGCGGATCCTTATGGGTGGGTTTCTGAGTCTGTGAAGGGTTGGGTGTCTGTGTTTGACGATGATCGGAGTATTTCTCAATTGGGTTCGCCATCCTCTTGGATTAGGGTAGGTAGTGGGGTTAATCTTAGATTTTTGCCATGCAACGCTTCTGACCGTGTCTTCCATTGTGGTGAAAGTTTTGAGTATTTTTATATGTATAGTGCTGTTTTTGTAGGGTTAGGAGTTAGGTTTCCTTTTTCCGAGTTTGAGCGTGGTGTGTTGATGCAGTTAAAATGTGCGCCATCACAATTGCATCCAAATTCTTGGGCGTTCGTTAGGGCTTTCGAAATTTTGATGGGTGTATTGGAGATTGAGGCATTGTTGAAGGTTTTCTTTGCTCTGTTTCAATGTAAGGGGGTAAAGAGGGGTTACTGGTTGAACCTTGCTAGTGCCCCGGGCCGTGCTATCTTCAGCTTATACCGTTCTTCCTTTAAGGGTTTTAAATCTATGTTTCTGAGGGTTGGTGTTGTTGAGAGTGATTTTTTGTGGTATATTGATGATTGTTTGTTAGAGACATTTCCTTTATTCTGGGTTCCAAGACCTAGGCAGATTTTTGGTATGGATAGGATGGAGTATGAAAATGAAATGGTTGTTGAATTTCTGGTAAACCATATATCCTCGTCCTCCCTTCTTTTTGTTGTTGATATTTTAGAACTTGAAACTGATAGCGATGCGTTATCTGAATATATAGGTAAATAAGCTTGTTTCTTTGTTTGTTTATGTATTTTGTAGTTTTTGGTTGGTTTTCTGATTGTTTCGATTTGTGCAGTTGGGAGGGCTCCTAAGGTCACTTCTGATAGCTTGCGGCTGTTTTTCCGTAGTAAGAACATGAAAAAGCAATGGTCTAGTAGCCAGACTATGGCAGAGAAAGGAAGGGAGGTAAATCAGCCTTCTCCAGTTAAGAGAATCAGCTTGAAATGTAAGAGGGCTGATGCAAAGAAAGGTGAGTTGAAGGAGATTGATCTGGAGCAAGTTAAGAAGTTTACGGATAATCAAAAAGGGTTACATGGTTATAGTGGTGACAAAGATATGACGTTGCTGTGGAGTGAGCATTTCCCGTTTACTATGCTGGCCGATGAACATGGTCAGAGCCCTGCGGATGTGAAACTTGTTCATGAAGTCGGAGATGTTGGGGTGGCCCAGTACTTGCAGGTGATTAGTATTTTAGTATGTTTGTAGATGTATTGGTTTTGTTGTGCTGATGTTGTTTGTATGTTCTGTGTCAGGTGGTTGGTGCTCGGTTGATGTGCATTGGTCGGACTGAGGAGCTGAAGCATTCGAGGACTGCTTTTGATAAGGCTGCGATGGACCAACTTATGTGGGAGAACTTGGAGAAGAGTAGCAAGCTGCGTGATACATTGGATATGGTGAATCAGTTAGGGGAGAAACTGACTACTGCTGAAACTTCGGTAAAGAAATCTGGTGAAGAAAAAACAGCTCTTGAGGCTAGGTTGGTTGTGCTTGGTGCCAAGAAGAAACAAGCGGAAGCTGAAAAAGAGGACTATGGCTTGGAAATGTTTTTGGCTGGGTTTGAGAGGGCGGTTGAGCAGATTAAGTTTTTAGTGCCTACTGCTGATTTGTCGAGGATGGACCCTTGCAAGGTGGTCGTAGGTGATGACTTGGTGGATGATGAGGATGGTGTCGAAGGTGAAGGCGAGAATCCTGGTGCTTAGTTTGTAACAGATTTTCTTTTCGTATGTAGATTTTTTTAACTTTGTTTGACTCTTAGCCTTTCGGCTGTTTGTTATGAATTGCTGGCTTTTAGCCGAACAACTATGATAATATTTTGGCTTTGTTCGTATCTCATATTTAAGTTTGTTTGGAAAAAGTGTTGATATATTAGTGTTTGTTTGTAAGAATCGAATTATTAGGATATGACGTATGGTACAGGGTTTTGTTTTTCGTACCTCTAAACAGCTTGCATTTTGGTTCTGTGCATAAGACTGTGAAACGAAATATGCACGAGCAGTGCAATTCATAGACTTTTGACTGTGTTTATTTTGCACTATGTGCATTTGGAGGAAGTTTAATAAGTTGAGAACTGGGTTTGATAAACGTATGTGATCTTTGATTTGTTTTGCAACAGATTGAATGTGTCGAAGAGTTTGTATTGTTTGTTTGAGTTTAGTCCCGCGAATGAAATGTAAGATAGGATATAGATAGTTGTGTTTCTTAGTGTGAAATTTGATTGCAAAAGGTGCGGGGTGGTGTGCCTCATTAAAACCTCTCCAGCAAAACCCTCCTTAGGGATAAAATTTGGTAGTAGGAAAAAGAGTGCATCACCATGTCTGACTTATAGACTAACTGAAGTACATTTTCAGAGAGGATATGTTCCAAGTGTTTGGTAGTATAGTTCCATCGAGCCTTTGTATTTTGTATGCTCCCTTGCTGACGACTTTGTGTATTCTGAATGGTCCTTCCCAATTTGCAATTAGTTTGCCATGTCCTTGTGGCTTTCGTATGTCTTCAACTTTTCGGAGTACGAGGTCTCCTTCTGAGAATGTCCTTGTCTTGAGCTTCCTATTGTATTTCCGAGCTATAGCTCGTTTTGCCGCTGTCTGTTGTAGTGCAGATTTGTCTCAAGTTTCCTCTACGAGGTCGAGCTCGGCTCTTCTGTTTTTGGCATTGTCGCTTTCGCTTGTATGTGTGATTCTGCTGTTTGGTAGGGATACCTCGATTGGTATCATTGCGTCGCTTCCGTAGACTAGCCTGAATGGTGTTTCCTTTGTTGCTGATTGTTCAGTTGTGTTATAGCTCCATAGTACTTCAAGAATGAGCTCAGCCCATTCTCTTTTTTAGTCGTCGAGCTTCTTTTTAAGGCCTGCAAAATGATCTTATTGGCGGCTTCAACTAAGCCGTTAGTTTGTGGATGTTTGACAGAAGAGAACTGTTGAACTATTTTGAAATTTTGTAAAAAATTTGTGAACTTTTGATCTATAAATTGCCTACCATTATCGGTGATGATGGATTGAGGAATACCAAAGCGGCATAGTATGTTTTTCCATACGAAAGAAATCATTTTTTCGGAAGTGATTTTTGCCAATGGTGTAGCCTCTATCCATTTTGTGAAGTAATCTATGGTGACAATTAAAAATTTAACCTGGTCTGGAGCGGGTAGAAATGGTCCGAGGATATCTAGCCCCCATTTGTTGAACGGCCAGCATATCTCGGATGTATGTAACTGCTCAGCTGGATTATGAATAATTAGTGCATGACGTTGGCAGTGGTCGCAATGTTTGACTTTATTCATGCAATTTTGTTGTAACGTCGGCCAGTAGTAACTAGCTCGGAGGATTTTGGTAGCTAGGCTTCGACCGCCGATGTGTGTGCCACAGACTCCTTCATGGACTTCATCTATTGCCAGTTTGGCCTCTACTGTATTTAGGCATCTTAGCAGAGGTCATGTGAATCCTCCTTTGTATAAGTCGGCTTCGAGCATTGTGTAGAAATTCTTTCTTCGTTTGAACTTTCGTTGATTTTGGATGTTGCTGGGGATGTGACCTGTTTGTAAGTAAGTGATGAAGGGTGATCTCCAGTCGTCTTCCTGCGAAATACTCGAGATTGATGTTAGTATAACACTAGGTTCTTCGAGTGTTAGTTGGGATAAGGTAGGTGGTGTGATTTGACTTCTTGTTGTTGCTAGTTTTGAGAGAATATCTGCTCTATCATTTTGTTCCCGAGGTATGTGGGATATATTAAATTTATGAAAATTTCTGACGAGGTTATTTACTATGATATTGTATTTTTCTAACAATGGGTCTTTTACCTGGAAACTACCTATTACCTATTGCACCACAAGGAGGGAGTCGCATTTGACGTTTAAATGTGCTATTCCCATTGTGTGAGCCAATCAAAGTCCTGCTATTAAAGCTTCGTACTCTGCTTGGTTATTGCTTGCATGAAAAGTAAATTGCAGGGATTGCTCGAATTGTGTTCCATGTTTGTCTTTGAGGAGTATTCTTGCTCTGGAACCTTTACTGTTTGAGGCTCCATCAACATATAGTGTGCATATGTTATCTTCAGGATCTTGCTCTTCTGTAGTGAGTTCTGCAATGAAATCGGCTAGTGCTTGGGATTTAATGGCTCCTCTGGATTGGTATTGGATGTCATACTCTGACAGCTCGATCGACCATTTGATTAATCTTCCTGCTAGCTCGGGCTTCGTCAGTATTTGTCTTAAGGGTTGTTCTGTTCAGACCACGATGGTGTGGCTTTGGAAGTAGTGTCATAGGCGTCTGGCCGTTGTGACCAGAGCTAGAGCCAGTTTCTCTATCTTTGGGTAATGGATCTCGGCGTTTTGAAGAGATTTGATGATGAAGTACACCGGGTATTGCTGCTTTTCTGCTTCTGTTACAAAGACAGAACTGATAGCCTGGTCAGTAATAGATAAATATAGATAGAGCGGTTTACCAGCTTTTGGAGTTTGGAGGATTGAAGGGGCTGAAAGTATGGCCTTGAGCTCGGTGAAAGCTGTTTCGCATTCCTCGGTCCAGTGAAACTCTTCTTGTTTCCGTAAATTTTTGAAAAAATGATGTGATCGGCGGGCTACTCAAGGCAGAAACCTGGCTAAGGCTGCGAGTCGGCCAGTTAGTTGTTGGACCTCCTTGACTATCTTTGGGCTTCTCATGTTTAAGATTGCCTGGCACTTTTCGGGATTTGCTTCAATACTTCGGCAAGTGAGCATGAAGCCGAGGAATTTTCCACTATGTACTCCGAAAGCACATTTATCAAGATTAAGCTTCATATTGTACCTTCGGAGTTGTTGGAATATCTCCGTTAGGTCTTTAACGTGGTTTGCCGTGTGTGTTGATTTTGCCACCATATCATTGACATAGACTTCTATGTTTCGTCCGATTTGACTTGTGAAAATTTTGTCCATGAGTCGTTGGTAGGTAGCACCTGCATTTTTTAACCCAAATGGCATAACCTTATAACAGAAATTTCCATTGTCAGTAATAAAGGCAGTTTTATCTTGGTCAGATTTATGCATAAGGATTTGATTATAGCCAGAATAGGCATCCATGAAACTTAAACATTGGAAACCAGAAGAGTTATCAACAAGTTTATCAATGCACGGGAGGGGGTATGCATCCTTTGGACAGGCCTTGTTAAGGTCTGTATAGTCCACACACATCCTTCACTTACCGTTGTTCTTTTTTACCATTACCACATTGGCTAACCAAGTGGAGTATCTGAGTTCTTTGATGAAGCCAGCGTTGAGTAGCTTTTGAGTCACTTCCAAAGAGGCTGCTCTCTTATCGGTGCCGAGGTGTCGTTTCTTTTGGGCTATAGGTCGGACTGTTAGATTGATGACCAACTTATGGCAAATGACGTTAGGATCTATTCCTGGCATGTCTGCTGGGGTCCATGCAAATAGGCCAGCGTTGTGTCTTAGTAGCTCGGTCAGTTGATTCTGTTCTTCTTTTTTAAGTGCGTTCCCGAGGTATGTACACTTGGATTCGTCGTTCTTGGTTAATTGAATTTTACTTAAATCATCTGTTGGCATCGGCCGCTCTTGGTGGTTAGTTCTGGGGTCCAGATCAGCCAGGGCAGGCAGTTGATCCGAGTTATATACTGCTTGGACGTATTGTTGTTTGGGTTGTTTTGGCTGTTCATTTTTCAGACTGGCGTTATAGCACTGTCTGGCTTCTTTCTGGTCTCCATGGATAGTAATGACTTTGTGGTCCTGTGAAAGAAACTTAACACAAAAATGCACAGTAGAAACAATAGCATTGAATACGTTCAAAGATGGTCTGCCTAAAATGATGTTATATGGACTTCTGCAGTCTACAACAAGATACTGTATGTCTATTGTCTTGCTGTTGGGATATTCCCCGAAGGTGGTTTGTAACCAAATATAATCTCGAATGGAGACACGCTCACCTGAGAAACCTACCAGTTCTCCGGAAGATGGTTGGAGGTTCTTGTCGCTTAGTTTCATCTTTTGGAAGGTTGAGTAGAAAAGTACGTCGGCGCTGCTTTCTGGGTCCATTAGGATCTTCTTTACTAATGGTTCCCCGACTTGTGCTGTGATGACAACCGGGTCATCTAAGCTTCGATCGTTTGCTTTATAGTCTTTGGGGACGAATGAAATTTCTGGCTTGTCCTTGTCAACGGGTTGGGATGGGGTGGATTCTGTCATCGTCATCATAGCTCGGTATGACCTTTTTTGTGCCGAGTTTGTACATCCGCCACCTGCAAAACCACCAGAAATGCAGTTTATTATCCTACATGGTGGATTGACATCGCTGTCTACCTTCTTCCCTTTGTCTCGGGAATTTTCAGTTGCTTTGGGTTGTTGGCCGAGGTCTTCCGCATTCCGCCTTCGTCCTCGGGTGTCAATGTATTTGTCGAGCAGTCCCTAGCGGGCCAGCTTCTCAAGGACGTCCTTTGCTATTACGCAGTCGTTTGTGGTATGACCGTACTTTTGGTGGAAGGCACAATACTTTGATCTCTCCACATGTCGCTGGTCCTGGTATGTACCAGCTCTGTTTGGGGGTTTGATGATCTTTGAGTGTAGTATGTCCTTTATAATATCCTCCCTTTTTGTGTTAAGGGGGGTATAGCTATCGAACTTAGGAGTTAATCTGAATGATCTCTGCTCTGTTCTGCCGGTTGGGTGTCTGTTTCGTCTTTCTTCTTCCCTATTTGTGGTAGGTTTTTCCGCTCTTCGCAGTGCTCGGAATTCTTTGATTTTGATCTGATTCGTTGCCTTTTCTCGAAACTCGGCCAAGGTTTTTGGTTTCGCAACCACTATGGACTCCTGGAATTTCCCTGGTCGGAGGCCACTTTTTAGGGCGTGGAGGTGTACTTCAGGGTTTAGGTTGGGTATTTCGTTGGTTGCTTCAGTAAATCTAGTCATGTAGTCTTTCAGGCTTTCGTTCGGTCCTTGTTTGATGGTGCTCAGGTAATCGAAATTGTGGACATATATTTTGGATGCGGCGAAATGATTGACGAACTGGTCGGCCAGTTCATCGAAGTTTGAGATGGAGCCTTTGGGTAGGTTGGAGAACCAGATTAAGGCGGCTCCGTCCAGGAAGGTTGGAAAGGTTCGGCATAAGATCGGGTCAGACTCCTTATTCATGAACATCATAGCGTGGAACTTGGTGACGTGGACATTCGGGTATCCTATTCCTTGGTAGGGTTTGAGGGTTGAAGGTAAGGTGAAGTTTTTAGGCATTTCAAAGTTCATAACTTCTTTTGTGAAGGGGTTGGTTCTTTTGGTGGTTGTTTTTGTGGTCTTTGGGATGGTGTGTTTAGTTTCCGAGGTGTGCTCGTCATTGTCGTCCTTGTTTTCAGAATTTTTGTGCTCTCCTTTGCTGTGCTCATGCTCCATCTGTCGTAGGAGTTTGGCCGTTCTTTGATTTTTGGCCCTGAAGGCCTCATTGATTGCCAAGATCTCCGCCTGATTGATGGAGGGAGCGTGACTGTGCTCGTCCGCCATCTCTTGTGCCCTGCAAAAGGAAATGAAGAGATATACAGAATAAAAAAAAGTGGGGTTAGAGAGATTTGAGCCCCACGGTGGGCGCCAAATGTTCCTGTGTGAAAGTGAGCTCCGAGGTATAACTCGTTCTGCTAATGCTTGAACTGGCTTTTGGTGCGGAACTTTATAACCACAAACTAACCGGCAAGTGCACGGGTCGTACCAAGTAATACCTCAGGTGAGTGAGGGTCGATCCCACGAGGATTGATGGACTAAGCAACAATAGTTAAATGATTTACTTAGTTAGGCAAACAGAAAATAATGTTTGAGAGTTCAAAGACATTAAATAATAGCAAGAATATTAAAGAAAGGCAAGTAAATAAGTTGGGAATAAAATATGGAGAAACAGTTAAGGCTTCAGAGTTATTTATTTTCCAGATTGACTTTTCTTATTAATTTATTTTAATTATGTAAGATTTAATTCATGGCAAACTATATGTGACTAGACCCTAATTCCTTAGACCTTTCTAGTCTCCTCTAAAATTCATCAAACGCTAATTTCTTGGTCAATTAATTCCAATTAGAAGGTGAAGCTTAATTCTAGTTTATTATGCCACAAAAACTCTAATTACCCAAATAAAAGAGGATTATATGTCACGTATCCCGTTAAATCCAGATAATTAAAATTTAGGAGAAATTGTTTTCAAGCTGTTATTCAAGTAAACAGCTTTTCCAAGTTTTACAAGAACTCAATTAGAAAGAGGGTCATACTTCCGTTCTACCCAAATTCATAAAATAAAGAACGAAGACAATTCTTAAATATAAGTCAATACATGAATTAAAATAGAAAAATAATAAAATCAATCCATACAATAGACAGAGCTTCTAACCTTAACAGTGGAGGTTTAGTTGCTCATGGTTCAGAGAGAAAGTAAGGATTGTAAATTGGGCTAAGGTCCAATGAAAAGTTAACTAATTTCCCTTTTATATATAATCCTAATTAATTTAAAATCTATCTTTCTAAAACTAAAATTAATATCTTTTCCTATTTAAAATTTAAGTTTAAATTTGAATTAACAGGAATCAGCGTTTTCTGCATGTGACGGACGTCACGCGTACGCGTCAGTCACGCGTACGCGTCGATGGTCTTCTTCGCGTGTCACGCGTATGCATCAGGTACACGCACACGTCGCCATGGAAAACTCCAAATCACGCGCACGCGTCAGGTACGCACACGCGTCGCTCCTCGCTGTCATCTCCTTTAATTCTTGTGCTGCAGAAACTCCATCAAATCCAGCCGAATGCTACCTAAAATAAATAGAATTGCTCAAGACTCAAAGTAGCATCCATAGTGGCTAAAAAATAGTTAATTCTTGATAAAACTTAACAATTTAAATGCAAATTCACTAGGAAAAATAGGAAAGATGCTCACGCATCACAACACCAAACTTGAATTGACCAAATTAATATAAGCTTAAAATGTGAATTTGCACGAGAATGAGAGTTCGATTAAGATCATGTCTCTTCTTATAGTGAGGTTTACAACTGCAATCCTGAATAGTTTTGGCATCTCACTCTCCTTTGAATCAAAAGGATGTCACTGTCATTCGGAATTAGAATCCGGATAATATTATGAATTCTCTGATCTTTTGTAACTCAATTTAACCCTTGAACACAGCAATTTTTTCTTTTATTTTGTGCTTTGCACCTTGAGCCTAGCCGTGACTTTAAATGTTTTGTCTCAAGTTTTACTTGACACAGAAACACCAGAAGCACTTAACTGGGGAATTCTCTTTAAGTTCTGACTCCCAGACAGTGGTGCTCAAAGCCTTTGGCATACTCTGCTAATTGCAATTGATCTCGACTCTAAATGTTTTGTCTCAAGAATTACTTGACACAAGAACACCACAAGCATATAACGAGGGAAACAACTCTTTGAGCTTTTAATCATGTCTGACCTCCCTAGTCATTGATGCTCAGAGCCTTGGACCTTGCTTTTATATCTTTTTTTTTCAATGCTGTTTCTTTTGCTTCAATGATTAAATTTTTGTTTATTTCAGAGAAGTCATAATAATTCTCTAAATCCCTGTTCTTTGTACATCAACATTCTTTGATTCAAATTTAAATATGCACTGTTCATATCATGCATTCAGAATCACAGAAAATACCACCACATTTAAGTGAATAAGACTACTCTTCAATATAAACTCAATTTCTCATGCAATATATCACTTATTTTTCTTTTTCTTTTTAGATTCAAGTTCAGTGAGTGGTTCATGAGACAAAAAACATAATGAAACTAATTCTAAGAACTGAAAGTACTAAAGACCATGCACGCAATCAAAGCAACAGAAAACAGAAAACAACAAAATAAGAACGAAAGAGAAATAGAATGAAAGGAACTCAACCACCTCAGTTATGCTAGTGGCCATCTCATTCCTCCATGAAGAACATTCATCTCCCTTTGGTGCTATTAAAATAAGCAGAAAAGCCATAAGCGTAGCGACAACACCAAACTTAAAGGTTTGCTTATCCTCAAGCAAAGAAAAACTGAAAACAAAAACAAATAGTAAGATGAAAGAAGAATAAAAAGATAAAAGAACAAGAGAGAATTAGGATGGGGGGTGGATGATTTGAAATCAGGCGCTGAGGGGTTTAATTTGGGTGTTGCATGCGACGCGTACGCGTAAGGGACGCGTACGCGTGCATCGCACTAATTTCAAGCGACGTATACGCATGGATTTAGTTTGTGCGAATCGTGCGAAGGCGGCCGCGCGCACGCACAACTCTCTGTTCGCGTGGCCTGGGAACCAAAATTTTCATATGACGCGCGCGCGTCATGCACGCGCACGCGTGGATGGCAATTAGGGGAAAGGACGCGCACGCGTCAGGGACGCGTACGCGTGATCAAGTTTGTACCTCTAGCACAATTCCATCCCCAAGCCAGCACAACTCTCTGCCCAAACATTCATTGACGCCGATTTGCAGGGTCACGCGTACGCGTCAGGGACACGCATGCGTGGGTGGCCATTTGCACAAACGACGCGCACGCGTGAGGTACGCGTATGCATGATGCGGCTTATGCGCCCAGCACAATTCTAGCCCCACTCCTGCTCAACTCTCTGTTAAATTTTATTTTTCACGCACACACATATGACGCGTACGCGTCAATGACGCTTGCGCATCGTGTGCTCTCTCTTTTTTTTTTGTCGCCTGAAGTATTCGGTTCCTGTTCTAAAATAGCTGCATGATCAGAAAAACAGTAAAAACTCAATAAAAATCAAAGAAGTAAGAAAACTACTACTACGAAAGATGACTAAGGATACGAAATTATCGGGTTACCTCCCGACAAGCGCTTCTTTACTGTCACTAGCTTGACGGTCAGCTCCTCTAAGGAGGAGGATCATAGGGGCTCAGCTCTTCACCCCTTACTTTGAACTTCTTTCCTGTGTCTCCATAAATTAGCTCAATATGCTCCAGAGAGAGGATTCTGTTTACTGTATAAATCCACACTGGATTGCTAGTCAACACCACCTTCATTCCTGGGGAGAAACCTTCAGTGGGAATCTTTTTGTTTTTTCATCCCCTGGTATTTTCTTCTTTTTGGGAACCTCCTCCTTGGTGGATGATGCATTCCCGACACTAAACTTAGGTTTGATATCAGGAGGGATTTTATTGGTTGTCACTAAAGGAGGTTTGAGCTACAATTTCTACTGTGCATCATCAGGGGGTTCTTGAAGGTTTGGATCAATAAGCTCAGTCTGCATGCACCTCTCTTCTTTACCTGCTGAATGTATATCTTTGAAGACATGAAAGACCAGTTGCTCATTATGCACTCTGAGCACTATTTCACCAACTTCTACATCAATTAGAGCTCTTCCAGTGACTAGGAAAGTTCTTCCTAGGATTATAGAGGCATTCTCATCTTCCATTGTGTCAAGAATCACAAAATCTGCTTGGAGGAAGAACTTACCCACTTTGACCAAGATATTTTCCACTAATCCATATGCAGGCTTCATAGATTTGTCTGCCATCTGTAATGCTATCCCTGTGGGTTGTGCCTCTAGGATTTGCAGCTTCTTCATCACAGACAAGGGCATTAAATTGATGCTTGCTCCCAGATCACATAATGCTTTCTCAAAGGTTGTGCTCCCAATGGTGCATGGAATTTGGAAGCTCCCTGGATCTGGCATCTTCCTTGGCAAGTTATTCTAAATTATGGCACTACATTCCTTAGTCAGGACCACTGTCTCATCTCCTTTTAAAGGCTTCTTCTTTGACAAAAACTCCTTCATGAACTTGACATAAAGAGGCATTTGTTCCAAAATCTCAGCAAAAGGAATATTGATTTGTAACTTTCTGAAGACTTCCAAGAACTTTGAAAACTACTTGTCCTTGGTCTCCTTTTGAAGTCTCTGAGGATATGGCATTTTAGGCTTGTACTCAGGAGCCTTTGGCAGTGTAGGATAAGTGTCAAGAGAGTCTGGAAATGGGTTGTCTGCACGTTTTGGAGAGACGTGCTCTATTTCTTCCTTCTTCTCATCTGAAGCTTATTTTTCAACTAACTCTTCATTGACCTTGGTCTCAGAGCCAGCTATTTTACCACTTCTCAATTGAATAACCTTGCAATCTTTTTTTTCAACGGGCTCCTCATTAACTTGTGCTTCTATACTTTTCACTTGTCCACTTATCAAGGTGATAGCCTTGCATTCCTCTCTTGGATTTGAAATTGTGTTACCAGAAAGGCTATTAGTGGTCCTCTGATCAATTTCATTAACTCTTGTGGCTATTTGACCCATCTGAATCTCCAAATTCTTGATTGATGCTATGGTTTCCTGCACAAAACTCCTCATCATCTCCCAATTAGAATCTTCTTGGGATTTAGAATTTGCCTGCGGAGGTGGTTGTTGTTGATGAGATAAAAATTGGCGTTTATTGTGATTTTTCTGTTGGAAGCCTCCCTGAGAATTATTGTTGAAATTCTGAGGTTTCTGAGGTTGGTCCCTCCACCCAAAATTTGGGTGATTTCTCCACCCCTGATTGTAGGTCTGTGAATAGGGATCATTGTTGGGATTTCTAGAAACACTCCCCATGTAATTGACCTATTCAGAAAAAGATTGAGCATAATCATAATTCTCATTTTGTACAAAATTACCTGTCTTGTCATAAGAGACTTCCTGAGGTGAGTTTTGGGTGTTGATAGCTGAGACTTGCATGCCACCCATCTATTGAGTAAGTAGACTTATTTGCTGAGACATAAGCTTATTTTGAGCAAAAAGAGCATTAAAAGCTTCTACTTCCATAACACCCTTCTTCTAAGGAGTCTCAGAGTTCACAGGATTCCTGTTAGATGAGTATAAATATTGGTTGCTAGCAACCAATTCAATTAGCTCAATAGTCTCCTCCGGTGTCTTCTTCTTGTGCAATGAACCACCTGCAGAATTATCTAAGCACATCTTGGACATTTCACCCAAGCCTTCATAAAAGATATATAGTTGGGTCCATTTGAAGAACATGTCCGGAGGACATTGCCTAGTCAATAGCTTGTATCTCTCCCAAGCTTCATAAAGAGTTTCACCATCCTTCTGCCTGAATGTTTGAACCTCCACCCTAAGCTTAGTCAGCTTCTTTGCTGGGAAAAATTTAGTAAGAAACTTAGTAACAAACTTGTCCCAAGTATCCAAACTCTCCTTGGGTTGGGAATCTAGCCATAGCTTTGCTCCATCCCTCAGAGCAAACAGAAAGAGCATGAGTTTGTACACCTCTGGGTTCACTCCATTTGTCTTCACAGTATCACCACTACTACATAATTGACTTTTACTAACATTTAAAAAATGTTACCAAATTATATTAAAATGTTACCTATGTATATTAGTAACATTTTAACAAATGTTAAATATACCCTATGTTACTAAAGAGTTTTACTAATATTTTTCTAAAGATTTAATAACATTTAGTAAAAATATTACAAAAGATATTCTATAGTAATATTTTGAGAAATGTTATAGTAGATATTTCTTAGTAACACTTAGAGAAATGTTACAATAGATAGTTTTTGCAACACTTAAAAAAATATTATCATAGATATTTTTTGTAACACTTAAAAAATATTACGATAGATATTTTATGTAACATTTAGTGTTTGTTTATTCAATTTTTATTTATTAGTTACAGATTAATTTAAAGAATTTCCAACCAAATAAAACAACAAATAACATAACAAACTAAATTATATATATATATATATATATGCAAACATAACATATATAATGAGATTGTCATAAATGCATCATTCAACAAAAAGTAAAATTCGATAATTTCAAGAACTAAACATAAATGGAGCGTATACACTACTACATACTTGACTTTTACTAACATTTAAAAAATGTTACTAAATCATATTAAAATGTTATCTATGTATATTAGTAACATTTTAACAAATGTTAAATATACCCTATGTTACTAAAGTGTTTTACTAATATTTTTTTAAAGA
This sequence comes from Arachis ipaensis, assembly GCF_000816755.2. Classification (NCBI taxonomy): domain Eukaryota; kingdom Viridiplantae; phylum Streptophyta; class Magnoliopsida; order Fabales; family Fabaceae; genus Arachis; species Arachis ipaensis. The sequence goes on along the minus strand of NC_029788.2, from coordinate 114,023,360 downwards.
TTTAATAACATTTAATAAAAATGTTACAATAGATTTTCTATAGTAGTATTATGAGAAATGTTACAATAGATCTTTCCAAGTAACACTTAAAGAAATATTACAAATGATATATTTTGTAACACTTAGAAAAATATTACCATAGATATTTTTTGTAACACTTAAAAAATGTTACCTTAGATATTTTTTGTAACACTTAAAAAATGTTACAAAAGATCTTTAGTAATATTTTTTTAGTTATATTATACTATTTTTTATTTTATATTATACACAATATAAATATACTAAAATTAATTACTACAACATAAAATATTTCATTAAATTCACAAATTCACAAAATAAAATTTTTATAGACTCTTTTATTAATTAATAATTATTGTATAAGTTTGCTTCATGATGCAAATAAAATGAGAAAAAAATACTTATAGCACTTAAACTCTATTTCCATTGCGAATATCGCATTTGACAACAACTGACAAGTCTCCTACGCGCTCTTCATGCAGAATTGAACTTGGAGAATTTGATTCAGTCTTTATATTGGATTCCATGACATGCTGTATTGCCTTGATGGCCATGAATATCGAGGTATCAACAAATTGACTGTGCAGCAAGAAAGCTTTTCTATCTCTGACCACTCTCTCCTCTTTAACATTCCCCCATGTAAGTTCTATCTCTATATCTGACTGAATCCTCAAAACAGGCACTACAAGTTAGCTCTAGATAAACCAAACATCTTATGTCTTAAACCGAAATACAGTAACAACAGCAGCGGTGCACAAAATTCATAATTCACCTGCTTCACCGGATTATCCTCGCCTACAAGTTCGTATCATCATAACGATCTTCCTATGTAGCAATTCCTGATAGGGGTGTCCGCGGATCAGATCGGATCGGATATGGCCGAAAATTCGATCCGATCCGCACAATTTCTATCGGATCGGATCGGATATGATATCCGCACTTTTTAGTGCCGGATCCGATCCGCACATTTGCGGATCGGGTCGGATCGGATATCGAATATATCCGCATAATTAAACCTTCTCTTTTTAATCATATTTCTATGTAAAAATATTTCGATAAAAATATTTCTTTCATACTTTTAAACTTATTTATTCCTAAAATATTTTTAATCAAACTTTAAATATTAGAATATCATAATCCCATCCAAAGAGAACTGGCAAGTCACTCCTTCCTTCAAGAAGACAAAATAGAAGCTCAAAAATTGTCATCAAGTATTGAATATACCTTCAAAGAGCTGTTCAATACCTTTAGAGAACTTTTCCATGATTGTGTCATGGTACCTTGGATGCTTATGGCTGAGACAATTGAAGGCAAAAATGACAATAACCCAGTAAACCGTAAGGCTCAAAATAATAAGTCAAAACAAAAAGGGGTAAAAAGTAATGAAAGGTATCATATGAAGAAAACAAAAACAAAAGACCATGAGTACTCACATGAAAGAGATCCAGCATTTAACTGCGCCTCACCTCCTTCAATAACTTGATACGCGAAAAACCTTTAAAATTCAACTCAACAAAACAAGCCATGATTTTAATTAAATTTGCAGCTCAAGAAACTTATTTGAAGAACTTCACTTCTTTGAACTAATAGGCATCTGAAAACTTGTATGAGATTCAGTTATTTCTACTTACTATGCAACCCCCCAAAAAACCAAATAAATATTAGTTAATGAGATCAAATGTAGCTATCCATGTTCACTACAAATATAAGACGCCATGGCACATGTATGTTTCTTTTGTGAGATACAAGTTTATAAAGGATATATAGTTACACAAACATCATAGAGATGTGTATTTTGTCTCTATTTTGGTGAGGCAAATTTCTAGTGGTGGACACATATTGTACACAAGTTTTGTGTCCATTGACAGGTGGAAGAAAACGTAACACATGCACTTCTAATAGACGTGATCAACGGAGCATATAATTTATGTGTATGTTTGACTCATTAAATAATTTATGTATAATTCTATTTTTCATGTAATTTTTTATGTGTATATTTGTCTTCTTTTTTTTTTTATGTCATCTAATCTTTCATATGAGAATTTAATCTTATTAAAATATACGAATGAGTCTTCTAAAACTAATTATTAATCTTAAAAAATATTTTATAGCAGACATTAGAATAAATTATGTCTAACTAAAGTTGATAAAATCTTAAAACAAAGGCCATACTAAGATCTCATTAACTTTGTTACTTTACCTAGTTAGCTGCTATAATTTTTTTTTCCTTATGGTATTGACCTGCAATGGTATTGACCTGCACATGGCTTCCATTCAAAAGAGTAAGCCTTAGAATCAAATACAAATACAAAGCATAAGTTAACCAAATAAATAGTTGGCTAAGGCAGTAACCATCTATTTCCTTTAGAAGTTGGATTTCGACAGTTGCTCCAAAAAATTGTTCTTAATGTTTTGCATCTTTATTTAAGTTTGAATTATTATCTTCACAAGAGAATTTACAATTATCCGAATACAATGAGGGCACATTTGGTTGGGGTTAAATTGATATGGGTCAAAACAAATAAACACACTGTTGAAAAGTTATAAGATATAAGATATATAGTAATATAATGTTCTTTAAGGCATTTCTTCAAACACCTTAAATGCACTCCCAAAAGCACGAAGAACTTTCGTAAAAAATGTTACCTGTGAGTAACTATATATCGTTTTTCAATTGTAAATCGAAATGAGTAATTTTAATTGCAGATCATGAGAAATTTCAATCAGTTGAGTGAGAAATACAATTAATTAGTTACTATCGATCTGCAGAAGTTACTATTTTCATTTCTCATGCAATTACTACTTCAGAGAAAGATAAGAGAAGTAATAGATTAATTACATACCTCGAGAGTTTCCAATTCAGATCTTAGAGCAGGAATTTTAGATTAAATTCGAGATATCCTTGCCTATCATCACAATGGCGGTGATGATGGCGGCGACTTCCATGATAGTAGCGAATGAGAGAATGAAGAGGCAGATTCAGGTAGAGCAGGCGATTTGTGGTTTCCATTTGAGAACCATGAGATCGACGATGGGAGCCACAAATTGAAGAGGTGGAGCAAGAAATTGAAGAGGATGGAGAGGTGGTTTCACCATTTCAGAGCACTAGTAGCAAGAATAAGGAACTGACAATGAGAACGAAAACGCGTATTTGGATTTTGGGATCTAAGTTGAGAATAGGCAACACTTTTTTATAAGTTTTTCAAAAAATTAAAACATTTGAGTATAAATGTTATTTAATATTTAATTTTAAGATAATTACTAACATTTTAATAAATATTACAAGGTAAATGTTACTAAAAGTCTAAAATGTAGTAGTGCACAAATCTGCAGAAAGTTAGAAATAAATTGATTTGGGTCTTCGTGGGGCAGACCATGATACTGGCAGTTTTGTTGCACCAGGATGACCAATTGTGGCTTCAACTCAAAGTTGTTCGCAGCTATAGGAGGCACCACAATACTTTTTCCATAAAGATCTGCAGTAGGAGTAGAGTAAGAGCCAAACACTCTCCTTTGTTCTTCATTCCCATTCGGATTTGCCACATTGGCATTAACAGCATTATTGTGATCCATAGTGAATTCTGCAGCCTTGCAAAGTCTTGCTTGTTGCAAACGCTGCCTGAGAGTTCTTTCAGGTTCAGAATCAAAGTCTAAGAGATGTTCCTTGTCTCTGTTCCTGCGCATAAACAAACAGAAGACAAGAAAAGATGGGATTCTCTATGTCAGAGTGCAGAGAAGTCCCTGTGAAGTAACCTGTGTAAAATAATAAAATAAAAATACTAAATAAAATAAATAAATAAATTTCGAAAATGATAACTGAAATTAGACAGAAAATTCAAAAATTAAAAGGGAAAATAAACAAGGAAATTAAAATAAAATTAACTAGATGACACCAAACTTAATTTCAGAAATTAAGGAAAAATATTGGTGCTATTTATTTATAAAAAAAATTTCGAAAATACTAAGCAAAAATTAAAAAAAAATCAAAACTAAAACGCCTAATCTAAGCAATCAAACAACTTATAGTTGTTAATCACTATCAATTCCCCAGCAACGGCGTCAAAAACTTGGTGCGGAATTTTATAACCACAAACTAACCGGCAAGTACACCAGGTCGTACCAAGTAATACCTCAGGTGAGTGAGGGTCGATCCCACGAGGATTGATGGACTAAGCAACAATGGTTAAATGATTTACTTAGTTAGGCAAACAAAAAATAATGTTTGAGAGTTCAAAGACATTAAACAATAGCAAGAATATTAAAGAAAGGCAAGTAAATAAGTTGGGAATAAAATATGGAGAAACAGTTAAGGTTTCAAAGTTATTTATTTTCTAGATTGACTTTTCTTATTAATTTATTTTAATTATGTAAGATTTAATTCATGGCAAACTATATGTGACTAGACCCTAATTCCTTAGACCTTTCTAGTCTCCTCTAAAATTCATCAAACGCCAATTTCTTGGTCAATTAATTCCAATTAGAAGGTGGAGCTTAATTCTAGTTTATTATGCCACAAAAACTCTAATTACCCAAATAAAAGAGGATTATATGTCACGTATCCCGTTAAATCCAGATAATTAAAATTTAGGAGAAATTGTTTTCAAGCTGTTATTCAAGTAAACAGCTTTTCCAAGTTTTACAAGAACTCAATTAGAAAGAGGGTCATACTTCCGTTCTACCCAAATTTATAAAATAAAGAACGAAGACAATTCTTAAATATAAGTCAATACATGAATTAAAATAGAAAAATAATAAAATCAATCTATACAATAGACAGAGCTCCTAACCTTAAGAGTGGAGGTTTAGTTGCTCATAGTTCAGAGAGAAAGTAAGGATTGTAAATTGGGCTGAGGTCCAACGAAAAGTTAACTAATTCCCCTTTTATATCTAATCCTAATTAATTTAAAATCTATCTTTCTAAAACTAAAATTAATATCTTTTCCTATTTAAAATTTAAGTTTAAATTTGAATTAACAGGAATCAGCGTTTTCTGCATGTGACGGACGTCATGCGTACGCGTCAGTCACGCGTACGCGTCGATGGTCTTCTTCACGTGTCACGCGTACGCGTCAGGTACGCGCACGCATCGCCATGGAAAACTCCAAATCACGCGCACGCGTCAGGTACGCGCACGCGTCTCCTTTAATTCTTGTGCTGTAGAAACTCCATCAAATCCAGCTGAATGCTACCTAAAATAAACAGAATTGCACAAGACTCAAAGTAGCATCCATAGTAGCTAAAAGATAGTTAATTCTTGATAAAACTTAACAATTTAAATGCAAATTCACTAGGAAAAAATAGGAAAAATGCTTACGCATCAGCTTTCCTTGGAGTAAAGAGTGGGGAACGTTGTCTTCTTGTGGGGAGGCGGCGTTGGATACCTGTAAAGGGACTCCAACGCTCAAGTAAGTATGAGTGTGAGAGAGTTCAGAGTAGAAACTAGAATGAATTGCGTACCTTTAGATCAATAGTTTATGGGTCTTTATAGTGAGTTGTTTGAGTAATTTGTTATATGGATCAGATTTGTTATTCGTATCTTTGTTGCAGGTTTGACGGGGTCTAAGGTTTGTTATTCATCCGGATTTGTTAGGATGGTACTGGCCTGAGTGGGGAGGTTGTTGGGGAGAGTATATCTGCCAGCTATACCAGGTTCGAGATTATAATGGTTGTGGGCCAGAGTTGAGCAACGGATTAGATGTGATTTTCAATTTGAATGTGGAAGAAAAAATATAGCATATTTGATTGATTACAAGCACAATAATTACCATAAATTTGAGGATAACGGTGCATTTATTATTTCTTTAGTTATAGATGTTGTTATACACGCGTTTATTGTGAATTTGGGTTTAAAAACAGAATAAATTATATCTAATATTCTAATTAAACTCATATGTGACCTCAATAAAAATTTGGTTAATTATTAATTAATATATTTTGGTTACGTAGCACTTATAGACAACAACGCAAATAATAGACCACAGAAATGGAAGAGTTAGGATAGCGTTAGGTCGTTACAGAAACATTGATTGTAGGCATTAATAACACACTATATATGATGATCAAGCTAAGCTGCACTCAAATTTAGTCTTCTCAAGCAGTCTACATGTAAATAATCTCCACTTCATTAATATTGTCCTTTTATGTTCATTCCTCTTAATTATATGTCTTTGCGAGTAAAAAGTAGAAGACATTGAACTGGTTGAGAAATAATAGGTAACAACACATAAATAATACACCACAGCATAAAAATAATAAACCTGAGCAAACAAATAATTGAGTTTTTGTGTTCTAATGTTGAGTCTCTTTGCTTAGGGTTTGAGATTGTTGATATGAGAAGATTTTGAGTGTGTGGAAAATTTTTCGATTTTGAACGATTTTGAATTTTGAATATTTTATTTGGAATTAGTAGATGAATGGTTTTGGTTTTAAGTAAATGAAAATTGAAAAGGTTGCTGAGTATTGAAGTAAAGCGTGTGTACACGTGTATTCTTGAGAATATTTTTAGTTGCGGTTGGATTAAATTAGTTGAAGTTAGTTAATAAAAAGAATTTTACATATAACATCACACACATATATATGCGATACGGCATAATAATTTATAGTATGTCTCACACCTAGGGTTCAGATGATTAAACATTTATACATTTGCCATCTTCTATGAATTATTGCTTATTAAACCACTTTTAGAGTTTTAGTCATTGTCTTAGATAGTGAAGTTATTATTCTTTTCTTAACTTATTAATTAATGGCTTTAGTAGAGAACTAGAGATCTCAAAGAAATCCCTTATCCACGCAGCATTCAATTGCATCCTTAAACATATCCTCAATGCTATTCTTGAACTCAAATCCAGCATCCATGAGTTTGTTTGAGATTAGACGTGGAAGCTTGAACCCCTTAATTTCCTTCAGCTCACTGCACAACCAAATCAATTCAAATTACATCAAATGTATTAGTTTAACAATATCATTTTATTTTATTTCTGTATCTATATATCATGATCACCTATAAAAATAATTTTGATTAAACATACATTGTTAATCAAAATATTTTACGTACA
>NC_029788.2:114009905-114016011 GCF_000816755.2 Arachis ipaensis | reverse complement strand
TGCTGGTATTTCAAATTCTGGGTACATGGCTGAAAGAATTTTAGCCATTTCTTGAATATCTATGGAAAATGGTGAGCAAATATATCTCCCTTTAGGGTTAGGGTGCTCAAGCAAGAATATATGTGCTCTAACTACATCATCAACATGCGCCATGTGGAAACGTGTAATCCCAATTTTATCCTTCTTACCTGCAAATTAAATAACATTAATTAGTTTCTTTCAATAAGAACTTTGTACGTATTATAATAAGGAACTTATTAGCTTTAAGTACTATTAATTCATCTATATTTAACAAAAAATCTAAAGAACCAATTATAATATGAGTCAATTTGAATTAATTTTTTTATTTTTAATTTTAAAATTTTAAAAATTAAGATAATAATAAAAAAAATTATAATAGATTTATTTTTTAATTAATTAACTCTAGTTAGCTACCCTCTTAGTTAATTCCGTAACAAAACTCATTAATTATTAGAAAAAAAAACAGAAAAAACAGTAGTATAATATTCCATGCTTAAAATATGCTTGATTCTTAGAGAAAACTTTTGCTAGTTGTTATAAGACAAGGATTCTTAAAAGAAAGAAACAAAAAAGAAAAGGTCGAAGGGGATATAATACAAAAGGCAAAGAAAATGCCACTCTAAACCATACAAACACCACCGTAACCGAGCATATAGCAACAATGAACAGAAAAATTCAAATTAAACATAGAACCAAAAAAAAATCATCTAACCAAATAATACCATTATTGCATACCTAGCTCATAACTATAAAATACAATTACCATCATATTAAGTGTGTATTAAAATATAACTAAGACTTGATTTGGTAAAATTTTTTGAAGAGGTATTTGTATTTTTTAAAAGCACAAACTCCTTATTTTGTATTTAGTAAATCAAAATGATTATGTGCTTGTACTTACAGCTTTTAAATTAAAAAAAAGTAAAAGACTATGTGTTTGTGCTTGCAACTTTTAAAAGATCGGATAATTTTTAAAAGCACCTAAAATAGAAATTTTTAAAGTTGACTTGTATTTTTCAAAATTTAGAAGTCTAATATAACCTCATATGTTAACTAATTTTCAAATTTAATGCTTGCATTTATGTTTATTATAGTATTTTTAAATTTTAAAAACTATTTTACCAATCGCAATTGTTATTGTTTGTGTTTATTGAAAACTACTTTTAATTTCATTTACCAAACTAAATCTAAGTGATGAGCGCCATATGATGGACCTTCAATTCAAATAATTAACATCAAACTAAATTTCTAAAACAAATTAAAAAACTTCATATATATCAATAATAATATATTTTATCTATTATCTATTATTTATTATTAATCCATCAAACCACATTTTAGTATCTTTTATGGATATATACTTCATCTTCTATGATCAAAACATCGATTTGTATATACCCAAAAAATTATACTATGGCTTTTTGTAATAGTAGCTGAAGAACGAGAATTCGATGGCGATTGTAATAGTAGCATCCACCGAAGAAGAAGGAAGAGGATGAGGGTTTTAGAAGAGGTGAAGAAGAGGACGGTGGGATTAGAGAATGAGGCTCAGGTTGTTGAGTTCTTTAAGGGTTTGAAGGGAGAATGGAATAGTCAAAGGAAGAAGAAGATGACTATGGAGGCAAGTGAGCTTGGTTCTTTTTTACTGGCTGGGTGGAAGATCTTGCTCTCTCAAGAAGAGAGTCGGTCATGCTTGCATTGTTTGTCGCCGTTAATAAGGTGGTAATGGAATTTTTTTAGTGACAGGGTTGAGGTTGAAGACAGATGGTGAAAAAATTTTAGGAACTTTTTTAAAAAATCAATAAAAATATAAGATTTAAATATTTTTGTCATACACATTTTGGGTTAATGTTCAAATTCGCCTCTAAAAGATCACACGATCTTTATTTTTGTGCCCAAATAATTTTTTTAATCAAATTAGTCCCTAAAAGATAAATTATTAGTCAAATTAGTCCTTCCGTCAGTTAGATAATGACGTGTCACGTTAAGTGCTACATGGCATGATGACGTGGCACGCCACGTGGCAGGTCAGTATGCCACGTGTCACTTGACATGTAAAAAAGTTTTTTATTAGTCAAAATAGTCTTTGTAAGTTAATGTTTTGTTTGTCAATTACATTTCTATTAAAATTAGTAGTATCAAAAAATATTTCAAATTTAATATTATGAAGAAAAATTAAAAAAATATATATAAGGACTAGTTTGACTAATTTTTAAAATTTGAGGGATGAAAATGACTTACGTCTAGACTTTCAATGACTATTTTGACTAATAAAAAAATTTTTTACATGTTAAGTGACACGTGTCACTGACCTGTCACGTGGCGTGTCACGTCATCATGCCACATGGCACTTAACGTGACACGTCATCATCCAACTAACGAAAGGACTAATTTGACTAACAGTTTATCTTTCAGGAACTAATTTGATTAAAAAAAATCATTCGAGGACGAAAATAAAGATCGCGTGATCTTTCAGAGACGAATTTGAACATTAACCCTACAAACTTTATTTTTTTATAAATATAACACTAATTTTCTTTTTTTTTTATAGGTAATTTTTGTATGTCAGCATTAAGCTCATAGATATAAATAGTTATTTTTCCTATATACTATTATTAAGCTTAAAGGAAGATAAAAAAAAAATTTAAAAATGATGTTGCAAGAGAGCTAGAAAGAAAAGAAGGATCTATTATATGACACAATTTTAATGGTTAAATATTGTGTAAATTAAAATTCAAAGTAAAAGTTGAGTCTAATAATACTACTCATTTTAGTAAAAATAATTTTTTTTTATGTGGTCGACTATATAAATAATTATCTAAAATAAGTATGTAAATTGAATTACTGTAATAATATTAATAGAGGTGTTCAAAATCGATATGAATGGAATAAAATTGACCAAATAAATAAAAAAAAATTAAAAATAAAAAACTGAAAAAATTAAAAAATAACATTTTGCTATTTTTTCTGCAGTTCAATTTGGTTTTCAATTTTAACACTAAAATCCTAACCGAATCGAACTTATTCACATAAAAACCCTACCAAAATCAACACCCTAGGCCCCAAATAACCTAACGCCACCCTCTCTCACTCTGACTCTCACTCTCAGCGTAGAACTCCTTCCTCTTCCCACCTTCCACACTCCAACTTCCACTCTCTCTTATTATTTTGCTGATTGTTGTTCAATATATTTATTTTTTATTTTTTTAAAATTGTTAATAATTTTATTTTGTTGTGTTTCAGCTTATGTTTTTCAATTATTTGTTCAGTGTATTTATGGTTGATTTTTTGAAATTGCTAATAATTTTATTTTGTTGTATTTCTGCTCATCTATTCAACCTATTTTGTTTAATTTATAGATTGATAGTTATTATGAGTTCTCCGTTATTCATGAAATATGTCAAATTGAGCAATAAAAAAATAGAATGGAATAACGGGTAAAATTTCTTTGCGTTATGATTTTAGTTTATAGATTTGTTCAATAATTGATACTTTTGCTTGAACAACAACATTTTATATTGCAGGGAATTCTTTATTGTTCATGTTATTTTTGTATCTGTTGTATCTTTTTATCTCCTCATGAGATCAGATTTCTTCAGTGACGATTAACGTGAAGAGCTCATTGTTTATATATCTTCTACTTTCTCAAATTCTATTATGACAAAAGTTAATTTTAAGTCTATCTAATTTATGTAATGACATATTCCATGTAACGGAGGTAATAAAATATGTAGACTTATGATAATTATTACTGTTACTTTGCTGCATACAACATATTTAAATATATTTTTCTATGCTTTAATTTGTATTTAGCTCCCTTTTTTGTTACTGAATATCTCTTTCTCATAATCTTCTTAGTAATGTTATGTTTTAGGAGTTATTACTTTTTCTTTCCTATATTTATGTAGGTTATTTTCTAACAATTTGGCAATGATTCTTTGGTATTATCCAGCTTTGATTAGGTATGGAATATGTATTTTGACAACACAAGTTTTCTTACTATTGATGATGTATTACATGATATTGAATATTATGTTCTTTTAACATCTCTTTTATTTTCAAGATGCATTGCATTCAATTGCAAGTTGTGATTTAGAAGTGACATTTAAATATTGATGTTCTAATTGCATATAATGTATCTTGTCTCGAATTCTAAACTTTACATTTAGTTTGGTCTGAATAAATTAATTGAAAAAACCAAAATGAACCAAACTAAATCAATTTTAATTGGTATAATTTAGTTCAATTGATTTTAATATAAAAATCGAATCAAACCAAATCTAAATTATAATAAACAATTTGATCAAATAGCTTTTTCTTAAATAACCGAATTAAATGGCACCGCGAATATTCTAAGTATTAACTTATCAAAATTAGTAAGTATAAGTATTAAATATATTTACCTAACACCAGAACAAGTCCTTTCTCAACTGAATCAGGAAGCTTTGGAGAGATGAATGGTCCAACAATAAGAGGAGCAATCAAAGAGACAACTTCCAAAGCATTGTTTTCTCCAAACTGAAGCATAGCTTTCTCCGTCAATGTCTTTGAAACCGCATAGGACCAACAAAACGGCTTGAATTTCCTAAGAAACTCAACATCACTCCAACTACTCTCATCAAAACCATCCTCCTCCTCCTCCTCAGATTCTTCTTTGCAGCAAACAGCTGAGCCACTTGAAGTGTAAACCACCCTCTTCACTGTCTTTGAATTCTTGCATGCTTTTAGGATCCCTAAGGCTCCATCAATGCTTCTCTTTGTCACTGTTTCTTCGGCCTCCTTCACTGCAAAGTCTATTGGTGATGCCACGTGGAATACCCCCATGCAACCTTCAATTGCTTCGTTGAAACTCTCTGGCTTGCTTAAATCTGCATTGAACACTTTTAGCTTTTCTGATGCTTTTGATAGCTTTGTGAGGAAGCTTATGTCTCTCTTCTTTCTAATAAACTGATATTTTTAGATAAATAATTTTATGATAATATCAGATCATAAAGTACAATTATGACCAAAAAAATGAAATAAATAAAGTACAACTAGCATTGGTGCATCTGCACATATGTTGTTGCGATGGAACTGTTTCTGTTCGATCTCTTTATAAAATCTTAAACTGATGTTTGGTAATTAATTAGAGAAATTTAAATTACGATATAAATATAATATGTCATATATATATATCATGAAAATTAATTGAAAGCTTACTTACTTGGATCAAATCTAACAGTGGTGTTAACAGTGTAACCATCCTCAAGGAGTGTTTTGACGAGCCATGAACCAAGAAAACCTGTGCCTCCAGTGACACAAACTTTACCCTTATTATTTGCATGTGCCATTTGGACACTATACTCTTCCTGTGGCAGAGTCTTTAATTTGATTTCTCCTTCACTCTTTGTGCTCTATGTTAGTTGTCCTTGATGGGCACGTATTTATAGTGTGGCCTGCCGTTTAATTTGAAGTAATTGAGAATATTCTCATTTTATGTAAAAGATATAATCTTATTTTTATTAAAATTATACTCAAATAAATCTCCAATAATTTTTGCATCACAATTTCGTTTCCAATTAAATTTTATTATATTTGAGGTTCTTAAATTTATTTTTGTAAGATAAATAGTTAAATAAGTCCCTCTATTAGTCAGAATCATTAACTACTAACAGAAAAATTCTAACTACATAACTATTAAGTGAGTGACGTGGTTTGACAATGCCACATGTCAATAGCAAGACAAAGATCCATACTAAAATGTGACAAATATATTTTACTAAGAAAAATAAGCCACTAATAGGTGCCTCCCAAATAAAACCTATTTGTTTAACGATACAAATAATTAAGAGACCAATCTATATTGTAGTATATATGATTTGTTTGGATGTAATTATTTTTTAGAATAGAGTACCAATTCAACCTCTATTCATTTGTTTGAATGACAACGCGATTCATTTCTGCTCTGTTAAAGAATAACAGAAATTACTTATATGTCTCATTAAGCTATTGAGGGTAGAAAGTTAAGGTGATGATAAGGTAGATATTAGATGTTCACGTAACTTGTTAAAAAGATCACGTGAGCAGGAACGACACCGTTTTACTA
>NC_029788.2:114000157-114009889 GCF_000816755.2 Arachis ipaensis | reverse complement strand
TCCATAAGCAATAGCAGAGAGCGTGGAAGTAGAAGAGATGAGGTGAACAATAAAATAGTATAATTTAATTGTGATTCAGGTTACAATCTCTGTTTGGGGAACAAACTGTGAAAGTGAAATTTCATTCCCTTGTACCACTGGAGTTCTTTTCTTTGAAACTGATTTAGGTAGTTTCTTCTTCTATATTTTTTATCTTTGTCTACAGTTATAAATAACATACAATTCATATAAAAATAATGATAAGATTATGGACACAACTTTGAGAGATATAACTATGAATTTACTCACTACTGGATCTATAGTAGTACTGCAGAATTGACATTCTAACTATTTTTTTTTTGCTCCCTGAATCTATATAAATTATTGTTTAAATATGATCAATTAAATATCTGAGCATTTTATTTATAGACAATTAAACCCCTCATCAAAACTTAGCTTTTCATATATAGGACTAATTGAACCCTAAGTGATTATACCATTGTGGTGTCGGTAGAGTCCACTGATGCAACACTCTCTTTGCTAGCTCTTCTTTTCTTCTTGGTCATATGCATTCAAGTAAGATCTTTAGGGGGATTAGAGTAACTCTTGTAGTAATGACCTTTTTTTTACCACACTTGTTACATACAAGTGACTTCAAATGTCTTCCTGACCTTGTTGGAATGCATCTCTCCCTCAATATTTTTTCTCTATATTATCAATTATCTCTGGCAGGTCTACAAGATGATCAAACATATATAAAATTCATCCATACTCCTACCATTATTGTTCACCCTATCTCTTTCACTCCCACACTCTTTGCTACTGTACTGCTCATGGAGGTTTAGTGTTCCAAACATGAAGTAAAGGGAGAGATGACGAAAATCATCTAATAACGTCTTCTGGGAGCAGCAAAACGACATCGGTCGTGCTCACGTGAAACATGATAGATAGACTCCTGTCCTTTCTAATAAGCCATGTGAGCATCTAACATCCATCTTACCACCTTAACCTTCCACCTCAGTTGCTTAATGAGACACATCAATAAGTTTTGTTACTCTTTAGTGACAAAAATGACAGAAAAAATACATTGACAAACAGAGCACATCGATTGTAACAGTGAAAGTTGTATGTCTCATCTATTCCAATTATTACTTGGTCTAGCGATTTCGGGTTGTTTTGAGAATGAGTTTGGGTTATTGTCTAATATCACCACTTGATCCAACTCACGACCTGTTTCTGACAGATCCTTCACCAACCTCTCGTCTACTGGATGGCACGAGTCCCGGTAAAGCCTGTGCGACACCGACACGTACCGGTTGTCCTGATCAAGCTTGTCAAGCACCAGCTCTGCGTACTCCCGCAGCGCTGCCGTGAAAATCACCACCTTAAACTTCGCCGCCAATGCCGACAGGAACTCCTCCTAGCCGGAATGCTTAAGGACGTAGAACTCAATCTCCGCGCCGTCGATCACAGCCCTCACGACGAAGTCGTAATGCTCCGGCACCGGCGAGGGCTTAGTGGACCAGAGTCTCGTCCAGGTCGAAGAACATTGTCTTCCTTTTTTGGTGGGAGGGCTGTGGCGGAAGATGGGAAATCTTGGTGCTATCGACGTCTTGGAAGGATAAGGCTTTACGAACAGATGCAAAGGGATCCTCGAAAACTTGGAAGTCCAAATCGTTGGGCGCCGGTGCTGTTTTGGTCTTCTTGAGGAGTTTGTAGGGAATGTTGTTGTTGTTGTTTTTGATCTTGTGGATTGAGTTTGGTGAGGAGCCTAAAAATGTGGCGGTGGATAGACGAGGATGGCTGTGGAGGCAAAGACCGCGTTTCTCAAGGGCAATTTCTTCCGCAAGCTACGACGGCTTCCGTGGAGGTCCTTTAGCAATTTGATTATTGTTTTATTTGTCTTTGAAATTATTGTGTTTAATCTTCTTCTTGGTATGGTTCTTTTTTTTAGATGAAAACAGAAGAAAAGATAAGAG
Source organism: Arachis ipaensis (assembly GCF_000816755.2). Classification (NCBI taxonomy): domain Eukaryota; kingdom Viridiplantae; phylum Streptophyta; class Magnoliopsida; order Fabales; family Fabaceae; genus Arachis; species Arachis ipaensis. The sequence continues at coordinate 114,007,931 of NC_029788.2, read as the reverse complement.
GAATGATAAAATTCTAAAAATAAAATCACGGCCTTGAAAATCGAACCGGTCATTAAACTGTTTTAGCTACTAGTTTATTGGTTTAGTGGTTCAATCAATTCGATCGTGGTTTTTAACTACTAATTTATTAATTTATTAATTCAATGATCCAATTATGATTTAATTGAAAAAATTATTTTATAATAAAATAATAAATAAAATATAAATAAACACACTAATATATAATTATAATTTAATATAAATTTTAAAATATTATCTAAATTAAAAGTATTACATAAACCACAATTTTATGATCACATTCAAATATAAACTCAAAAGTCAAATAACAAAAACAACCAACCAAACATAAAATGTCAACATCCAAATTTATCATCAATTATCAAAATCTGTTATAACTTGCTGCAGATTTGTTTCGTTGATATCATTACCTTCATTTCTACTACTTGGACCAGAAAAATCAAGTGGTCCAGCATAAAATGTAGGACTACTATCACGACGACGACCACCACCACCACTTTGATCTAAATCAGCATCAATATCATCTAAAGAAATATATAACACATTATCAATAAATTAAAGATTAAAGTTATTGTAATAAATTGATCAAAAAAATGAACTATAATACTTACGAAGCAAGTCTTCAATGTTACTAGGAAGATCAGGCTCTTTTTCAACAACCTCTTCCGTCACCCAAAAGTCAACCAAATTGACACTTTCATAATCAATTAGATCATATTGCACCTTTTGCTTTCTTTTTTGTCTTCTCTTCCTAACAAATTAAAGACAATATATAAAAAATAGTATAACATGTTTACTACACAGAATCAAATGATATGAAATGAAAGTATGAAATATATATTACCTGGATTTAAGATGCAAATTATATGTCACATATACAATATCATTTAGCCTATCATGCTCCAATCTATTACTTCTTTTGTATGAATTTGATAAAAAAAAAACTCCAATTCCTTTTACACCTCGAAGAAACAGATGCTTAGCTAAAGATGCGAACTGCCATATTTTGTAAACATGGAACAGAACCAACAAAGAACCTCCACCATTCATTTACAGGTTACAATTCCATAACCCAACTATTAGTTATCAAATTAAGGAAATGAAAACATAAAAGTAGTTACTATCAAACAGATATTCTTACTAGGTTGAAGATTTTTTGCAGCTCGAAAAACTTCAGGCTTATCAAAATTATTAACCTTGCAATGCAATATAACAAGATCAAGTAAACCTCGCATGGCATCCGGTGCTTCTTTATAATTTTCATCGAAAAAGAAAGCAGGATTCAAGAAATAAGCTGCTACATGAAGATTTTTTTTTTCAAATGTTTATCCCATCTTGAGTTGATAATCTCTGTGTAAGGCTTATATGTAGTCTTACTATGCTTGAACATTTCTTTGATTGCATTTTCTGCCCTCATCGTACCTTCATAGACATATCTCAATGATGGTTTATCATCAGCATTTACAATCCTCATCAATTTAGTCAACGGATTCACAAGTTTGTATGCAGTAAAGCAATCATCCCAAAATTTATTATCTAGGATAATTGCATGCACAACTCTATCACTAGCACTCCTTTTTAATTTGTGTCCGGTAAAGTGTGCATCTACAACCAATGCTTGTAAATCCGCTTTGTGCTCAAAGATATTCTTCAATGTGATGAAGACAGTCACAAAACAAGTTACACCTGGACAAACAATCTCCTTCCAAGGAGTTCTTTGTCTTAGCTAGGACAAGAACACCATATGATTATACACAAACACTGTAATCTTCAAAGCACGTGATGCAAGGTTAAAAATATGCCGCATGCTACTTATAAGCAGCACAAGGTGACCAGTGAATATTCACAAATTTCTGATTGATAAGCCTACCAGCAACAACATAATTCGCCGCATTATCAGTCCTTACATATACAATATTATCAGGCCCAATCCATTCAATCACCTCCGAAAACAAGTAACACAAGCTTGAAGCATTTTTTTACCACATTTGAAGCATCTACAAATTTCACAAAGCACAACCCTTTCGAATAATAAACCAAAAAATTAATTAATGTTTTTTGCCTTTGATATGTCCAACCATCAGCCATGAGGGTACATCCGGTTTCTTTCCATGCAGTCTTATAGCTATCAACAACTATTTAACACTCTCTTTTGAGATCGGCTAACAAGTGAACCGTCAACTTATCATAAGAAGGACCTTTATAACTAGGCCTAATGGCAGCAACACCATCCAATGTATCTTGAAAAAATAGTGACATAACCGCATTGAAAGGAATCCTACAATCTAAGAGCCATTTAGGCACTCGTGTATCACCCTTACTATCAAAATGTCACACTTCTGGTTGCGCCACTCTGATAACGAGGATATTACGACGACTTACATATACTTAATGGTAAAATAGGAGCCTTTTCAACTCAAATCCATGTAAATTTTTCTTTGAAAAACTGGAAATTCTTTTTCTTGAAAACGTACGTACATACATACACAACCAAGCACATCACTTCTTATTTTTATATATATACATGTTAACTAGAGTCTTTAAACAATAACTTATAACATCTCAAACATTATGATCACGACTCCTATCCCTCTTACAAAAATATAATAACAACAAAAGTGAGGAAAAAACTATAACTAATATATCCAAACCAAAAACAACATAGCTAAGAACTCAGTGAAACTTCATAAGCTTCCTCGGTCGTTCTGAAAAGAGAAGTCTGTAGGGAGTGAGAACATCATCCTCACAGGTTCTCAGTAGAGGGTTTAAGAATTGTCATAGAATGATACGTATAAAAGAAGAGTGAACTTCAAAAGCAATGATAAGCATTCGTCTTATGAATCTTTTTGAAAACCAATGATTTAACATCTAAAGATCCAAACCTTTTCAATTAAACCATCAGTTACTTATCCAAAATCCAAAACTCATATTTCCCTTATAAAAATCCCAAGCAAAAAGAACATTTCCAACATTTCACTGCTTACTAAGGAACCATTCGAACCAAACTTACCATTAATTCATCTAATCACGGCTTCCAGCCCAAAATAATATCACATCACAGCTTTCGGCCCAACACAAAATCAAATCACACTCCAACTACCATAATCCAAACCAACAGTCACAATCACAAGTAATGCAGTTCAAACACAATCACGAGTAATTACATCAAATATAGTAATTAGCAGTTAAATAGAATTATTCACATAGGCAAACCAAGTACAATATGCACACCCAAATAATGTCATATAGATGCACATGATGCATGACTTTCCTACTGACCATGAGCTCACGCATCGATTATGTTGCCAGACCCGACTCGGGTAAGCGGGATTTAACCACCATCTTTACCGTAGGTTCCACAAGCAAGCGAGATCACACTAACCGTCCTTGTCCGGAATACACAAGTGGGATTTAACCACCGTCCTTGATAATCATAATAAACAACGAATAAGCAGGATTTAACCAACCGTCCTTACTGGGTACCTCGAACGAGCAGGATTTAACCATCGTCCTTATCCGGGTTGCAAACACAAACAATACGCAAACAGGATTCACCACTGTCCTTTCCAATTCAGTGATCATATTTCCATAATATTCACAATCAATCATGCTTAGAATCATAATCAAACTTAATCATAAACATAATCAAAATCGGCACCATAAGTCTTTATATTTATATTTATCACGAGGATAATCGTCCACAAATCGTGAGTGGAATAACACCACTATCCTCACCGTGGGCGGAATAAAACTATCATCCCTATGAATCCACAACGCACTGAGCAAGCGGGATAGCACCGCCATTCTTGCCAGGCAGTCAATTAATATCACATATTTCTTTAATCATATTTCATTTAACAAATTCTTTATCAAGGAATTACTCAAGTTAATCTATCATATTCACCAGCAGTAGCATTTTTAAAATGGTTCTCATACTACATATGGAGGTTAAGGGATTTTACAAACCAGCCAAAAAGGTTTTACAGTTCAAAACAACATTCAAGCGTTCCCAAGACTCAAAACCTTTTTCTTTAACCAACTTAGGAAATTTCTCAAAAGTCTCAAGATTCAAGTTAATAGTCAAATTCGTCTCTGAAAGATCACTCATGCTTCAAATTAGTCCTCAAAAGATTATTTTAGTCATATTAATTCTTGAAAGATAAAACGTAAGTCAAATTGGTCCTTCTATTAGTTAGATGATGACGTGTCACGTTAAGCGCCATGTGGCATGATGAAGTGGTAGGTTAATGTCACGTGTCACAAGATGATTGGTTGACGTGTTAGGTCAGTGACACCTAGCATGCCACATGTCACTTTACATATAAAAAAGTTATTTATAATCAAAATAATCCCTGAAAGTCCAGATGTAAGTTATTTTCATCCTAAAATATTAAAAATTAATCAAATTAGTCCTTATATAAATTTCTTTTATTTTAATTTTTTAAAATTATAATTTTTCTTATTATTTAATATATATGGTAAAACTCAATAATTAAAAAACTAATTTGTGGAATCACTTGTTGAATCTTAATATTTTAATATATTTTTAAAATAACTACTATATTTATTTAATGAGATCTAAAAGATTAAAACGTTTAAGATAACTACTATATTTATTTCGTGAAATCCAAAATATAGTAGTTTGGATATTTTGGATTTCACAAAATAAATATAGTAGTTATTTTAAATATTTTAATATTCTAGATCTCACTAAATAAATATAATAGTTATTTTTAAAAAATTATATTAAAATATTATAATTCATAATCAACAATAATTTGATAAACTCATTTAAATAAAAAAAATTCACATAAAAAATTACAACTTGAAAATATAAAATTTTAAAATACAAATGACAAAATAACTTTAGGGTAAATGACAAATAGGTCCCTGAGCTTTTAATTCGTGGACATTTAACTCCCTCAAGACTGAAAAATACAAAACGATCCCTGACATCTCAAAACGCCGTACAAATTGGTCCTTCCGTTCAATATGCTTCGCAACACGTTATGGATTTAGATTACCTAGCGCTTATGTGGCGTAATAATGGATACGTGTCTCCAAGATGCTGTGAACGGGGCTGACGTGGTCCACTGTAAAAAATTATGGGACATCGCGGTCCTTATACACTAAGATGACGTCATTTCGGAAAATATTTTGCAATGGTTCTTATGAGATATGCCAATGATGGCTATATCAGTCACAGACAATTACAGGAAGCCCTAGCACTTACGCTTTTCCTCCAAAAAATACAACACTTCGTCTCCATATTGTCGTTGTTGTTGTTTCGTGAAGTAGTTCTATTGAAGCTTCGTGGTTCAATCTGCGTCCGCCGTGGAGAGTGGTAAATACATTGTTGTTCAAATTTGTTATCAATGTCGTAGGATGAGATTTATATGGACTATAAGTGAGTGTAGTAGCTGATTAGTTGTGGGGTTAGTCATTTGTCGGGTATTATTTAGTGAGGTTTTGGAGATTTTGATAATAAGGGTTAGTTTTGTGTTATGTTGTGTATTGAAAAATGTTACAGATAGTTGATGTATTCGGTGTTCCTGTGTTCCATCATGGGGGCTACTTTTTAAGGACACCTACATGTGAGTCAGTCTATCTGCATGGTCAAGTTTAGAGGTTTTTGTCGATGGACTTGGATTTTGCCAATTTTAGAGATCTGTTCATGATGTTCAAAGGACTGGGATATCAATCGTATAAGGAGGCTTACTGGTATGATCCAAAAAGCAAAGATATAAAGTCAAGGTTGCATGTACTAAGGAGGGATGGAGGGATCAACCAAATGCGACAAGCAAAGTTGAGGAACAAAGACACGGATGAGTTTTACATTTTTTTTACCATCCTGTTGATCAACCTCAGATCGCAGATGGTGATTGTAAGAAAAATGATGAGGTTGAGGAAGAAGTCGATCCAAATGATTTGGAGAAGTTGGATGACTCATCTACTGATAATGATAAGCGATGGCAGTGAGGAAGATGAGCTGTATAAACCACCACCTGCTGGTTATGAAAGTGAGAATGAGAGTAGTGAAGATGATGAGAGCAGAAGGGCTAGAGCTGCCAAAGGGAAGAGGAAACAAGTATCTCCATCGTTGAGGAAAGGGGTTGAACCCAAGGAAAAGCAAAAAAAACAAGCAACACATGAGTCTAAAAGGTATAGATTTAAAGTAAGAAGGGTGGGTTCATTTGGAGAAGGTTCCTCAAGGTTCACTGGGCCTATTAAACAGCCCAGCACAAATGGGTCAGGAAGACAGCCCAATAGAGTTAGGCTTGCTAGGGAGCCCAACATGAGGCCAGCCATTGCAGAGTATGTCAGCGATCTAGACATAAAGGATGAGGACATTATGTTCGAGTATGAATCTGAGGAGCTGCATACCCCTGTCTCATTGGAGGATGAAGGGAACAAACCACACTGGCCAGAGTTTGATGAATAGTATGGCTTCGGAGAAGGCAGATTTGAGCTTGGCACAAGATTTCCTACAATAAAAAGGTTCAAGGAGGTTGTGAATGATTCATTTATTGCTGAGGGGAGGGAGTTGGTCTGGATTAAAAATGATAGGAAAAAGGTTAGAGTTGGCTGCAAGGGTGAGAATTGTCCTTGGATTGCCCATCTCTCTTACAATAAATAGCTACAGTATTTTTTATTCATTATATTAATATTCTTTTTTCAATAAATTATTGAATAATTATGGTATAATAAATACAAACTAATTAATAAATTATTCAAATTTAAAAAATATCATTTATTATGAAACTAAATAAATAATTCTCAAATATAATTTTTAAATATATATAATACAAAAATAAATTGAAAAAGATATCATTTAAAGAATAAAGACAAATAAACCCCTAATCAAATTGAATTTTGAGATAATTAGGCCCCTGTCCATTTCTGAACCTGATACGTCACCGTTTTCTGTTTAAAGTTGACAGAAAAACACCCACAGAGACCGCGTTGTGTTACGGAAGTAGAGGATAGGGACCAAAGTGGATCGTTTTTATCTTGAGGGGTCGCGTTGTCATTCTGAAAAATGGATAGGAGTCGAGTTGGTAGTTCACTCTTAATCAATTATTCGACAACTATTATTACAAAAAAAAAAATTAATACCTAGAGCTAGAAGCTGGATCCTGGAAGGCTGGAACAGAGCAGAGCTGGCGGTGGTGTGGAAGTGGCTGGGAAGACAGTGGCCGACGCGGTGGTGTGGAACAAAGCTAGCACCGACGGAAAGTGGTGTGCGACGGAGGCAGGAGGTGAGACTGGCGATGGAGGCAGGAGGCAAGACCGGCGACGATGGCTTCGATTTTTGAAGCTCAAATGGTGGTGGCTAGACGGACGTCGCGCCGGTGACTTCGAAGCTCGAAGTTGGGACGGTGGTGGTGGCTAGACGAACTTGTGTCGACGGTTTCGATGAAACAAATTGGGACTGGAGTCTGGACTGCTGCTTCGCGTTGTGGAAGTTGGAGAGTAGAGGGAAGAGGGGTTAGGGAATTTAGGGTTGTCCATCCTTGCACGACGAAATGCAGCCATTTTTGTTAAAATTCAAAAACCGACTGGATCACAGTTCAGTTCGACCGATCGATTCTTGGCCGGTTCAACAGTCCAACGTCGATTTTCAAATCGGTTGGCTTTTTCTTTTGTCTGAATTGTATTTAGCAGCTTGGCCGGTTCAACAGTCCAACGTCGATTTTCAAATCGGTTGGCTTTTTCTTTTGTCTGAATTGTATTTAGCAGCGGTTTACAATTTAAT
>NC_029788.2:113992505-113997954 GCF_000816755.2 Arachis ipaensis | reverse complement strand
GATTTAATGATCCACATATTTTGGGACCATCAAAACCGAAGCCTTAGTTAGTAGTTAATTTTCCCGAACCCTTTAACCCACACAAGAGAGAAGAGAAGATACACAGCGCAAGCAGTACCGCGTGTACCGCGTGTGTTTCTTCCCTTCCTCTGACGAAACCACCGGTCCTCTTGCCCCCCCGCTGCGTCGCCGTTATGCTTCTCTGGTACTTTTTTNGTGTTCAAGTTGTTCAAGTTCTGCACTTCTCTGCGTGGACTTGGCTCTGTCATGATCCTCTTGGTCCTTGGGGTCGTTGGTGTTTCCTATTATGCGGTTGTGTTGACTAATTTTGGACCTGCTTTGTATAATTCCGGTGGCATTGCTTCTCTTTCTTCTTCCCTCGCTGTGTTGATCTTGTTTCATTCTTTGGTATGCTAGAAAAACTAATTGACATTGATTTTTTTATTCTGTGGTTTAACATATTAGGCATTTGATTATTGAATTTGTTTTGTATTGTGTTGAGTTTCAGTNTGGTGCTTTCATGGCTTGGAACGTGTTCAAGTTCTGCACTTCTCTGCGTGGACTTGGCTCTGTCATGATCCTCTTGGTCCTTGGGGTCGTTGGTGTTTCCTATTATGCGGTTGTGTTGACTAATTTTGGACCTGCTTTGTATAATTCCGGTGGCATTGCTTCTCTTTCTTCTTCCCTCGCTGTGTTGATCTTGTTTCATTCTTTGGTATGCTAGAAAAACTAATTGACATTGATTTTTTTATTCTGTGGTTTAACATATTAGGCATTTGATTATTGAATTCGATTTGAATTGTGTTGTGTATCAGTTGAAATTTAGCTTGTCACTTAAATTGTTTTGATTATGATTCTGAATTGTGAATTTTGAAATGCTTGAGTTTACTAGGGAGTTTGAAGTAGTTGGAATTTTTTCCCTAAATTGGGAACTCTTACTCTTTGGCCTTTTTAGCAAATTCAGGAGTGCAGTTCCTCTGAATAATTGGAATAATTAATTAAGAGGCTAATCATTTGTTGTTTACTTGTGTCTTTTACTGTGTGGACTGAATGGTGGTGATAGTTCTGAAGTTTCATTGTGTGATTATGCAGCTGGTTATGTTATTGTGGAGTTACTTTGCTGTTGTGTTTACGGATCCGGGTATTGTACCGCCTAACTGGAGGCCTGCAGTTGATGAAGAGAGAGGAGAGGCTGACCCATTAAATGGGGTAGAATTAAGTAATTTGCAATCTGATCCTTCAAACCAGCTGATCCGGTACTGCCGGAAGTGTAGTCAGCCTAAGCCAGCTCGATGCCATCATTGCTCTGTTTGTGAGTTTTGACATGTGAAAGTTTCTGTTTTTGTATTTCCACATTGAAGCTAGTGAATATAAGTTTGTTCCTTCTGTTGTCTGATTGATACCAGGTGGGCGTTGTGTGCTGAAGATGGACCACCATTGTATCTGGGTAGTCAACTGTGTCGGTGCTCTAAATTACAAGTATTTCATTCTATTCTTGGTATGGAACAAGTAATGTAGAAAAATCCTTATTCTATACTTTTAACATCCTGACTTCTGAGATAATAATAATATGATGTCCATTATATTGTGTACATTTTCATAGATGATTTTTGTTATTTATAGAGCTTCTGGTTCTTGAGTGGTTGTGCATTGCTTATGTTTGGCATGGTTGTAGAAACTTGCCTTTCTTTTTTCTACTTAAAATATCTTTCTCTGCTATTGAATATTCGAAATGCAGATCAACTTTATGCATATTGACTTGGATGGTACTCATTTTGTGGATTGTCATGTTGATATTCATATACATTGTGCTAGTGGTACATTAAAGTGGAACTTTTGTTTTCGTGACAGTATAGAGGTGGTACCTTAAAAGCACTCTTGACAATTGAGATGAATAATGGTTTAGGCTTAATTTATATTGTCAGATTATTTGAGCATAGTAAGCTTTATATTCTTTTGACCTGCCCCATTACTATAACCATAAAATGAATGGCTTTGAAGTTGTTGCATAATTTTTAAGCTCCTGGTATCAAATGTCTTATAGTAATTATATTATTATCTTACATCTTATTGCAGTTTTACACCTTTCTTGAGACTACTCTTGTGACTATATCATTACTGCCATATTTCATAGCATTCTTTACTGACGAAGAAATTCCCGGAACACCTGGCACACTTGCCACAACTTTCCTTACTTTTGGTAGAGTTTTCAATTTTAAAACATGCTTTCTGATTTAGCTGTTCATTTCGTGTTTGAATTTTTATAACACTGTTGAATTAATTGCAGTTTTGAATCTGGCCTTTTCGTTGAGTGTCTTCGGATTTCTAATCATGCACCTATCACTAGTAGCTGCAAATACAACTACTATTGAGGTAAAGTTTTGCATGTTTCATGAGTTTTGTTCCCTCTTTAACTTTGGATATTTAAACCCTAAACTTATGAACTTGTTTGCACTACTGGGGCTTATTCCTTTCTTGGGAAAGTAATCCCTTTCGTTCTTCTGGTCTTTTACCCAGAATAAAGTAATAAACTATTTACCTAGATGACAATATCTGTCTGTGTTTCGTTCCACTTTTGTAGAATTGATTTTGAAGAAAAGTGATCTATATTTGGTAGCTTTCCTAGAAGTGATTTTGACAAAAAGTAAAAATTTGTTACTTCTCCATGTTCAATTCTAGAGGTATGAATTGATTTTGGAGGTGATGAATCACAACATAAAAAGGCAAATTTTATTCTGATGTCCCAAAATCAGTTCTAGAAGCTCGCAATGGAAAAAAGCTAGCACATTTAAAGTTGTGAATCTTTGAAGCTGCATGAACTAGCCATTTTGACAAAGATAAATGCCATTTGGGTGTCTGTGCACCTATGAATTGCTTATTGTGAAAATATCCTGTCTTTCTTCTGTGTAGTTTTTGGAAATTCTGATCCTTATTACAGGATAATCGGTACTGACACAGTTCTTTTCTTGTTGTGAGAAGGCATACGAGAAGAAAACTACTCCAAAATGGCGTTATGACCTTGGTACTAGAAAAAATTTTGAACAGGTCTTTGCATCTTATTCTTTTATCATACTGGGCACTGTTTATTTTTAATTTCTTTTTTAGATTTATTTTAGGTTGATTTTAAATTGATACCCCAAAAAATAAATTCTTTGATAATTAGTTTTAGCTCATGTTTTAATGTTCACATTCACAAATCTCACACTAATTAATCCAATGGCACCAGAACAAACTGTAGAGAAAGCATTCCAAATTAGCTAAAAAGGTACTGATATATAGATAATAGTTTAAGGTTATAAAAATGGCAGGGACTGAAAAGTTATGCTATCTTCTCGATAGAAATAATATAGGATATTGCTGCATCAGGAACAAACTTGCAGCTATACCTGGATATGTGGAAATAGGAAATTATGATGCTCCCCCTGCCAAAATTATAGCGGATGATGAAAACGTTTGTCAACATGACATGGAGTTTTATATTTCCTACTGACCTAATTATATATTTTTAATTCTATGTTTTATATACATGGTGGCTGGAGCTCCTCAGCCTATCATTATTAATTTAGAATCTTGAAGCTTCTACATTCTGATCTATATTTATGATGGTGCTTGGAACCAGGTTTTTGGGACAGACAAGAGATACTGGTTTATCCCTGCTTATGCGGAAGAAGATATACGAAGGATGCCAGCTCTTCAGGGTCTTGAGTATCCATTAAGACCCGACTTCGACTCCCAAGATTGCTGAGAGCTAACATTGCCACAGCTTGTAAATAATCTGATCTCGCAGGCGGCAATTTGTTTGTACAGGTATGATCAATGTTGTTCTTTTGTGAGGGGCTCTTGTCCGAATTTCAGATGAAGGTTTTGACCTGTAAATGTATTAAATTCCCGGAAATGTTATAGCTTTCTCAGTTAGGATTACGAACAATTAGTGTACTAGACTCTTTCTGGGTGAGGGGATCTGGAGAGGGTAGACGTGTGCAAAAATATCCTTGTAACAGGATTAGGAACTGTATGATGAGGATTCTTCTGTTGTTCAATTTTTCTTTTTCTTTTTTACTAGTTATTGGTCATACACATTTTTTTATTTTTTCTTCCGAGTCATTGTTGTAAATATCTGCAAACATGATACATAAGGTAATAAAAAAAGATCCGTGTGTAAACAGTCTCACTGTAAATATAATATATAATAGGGTTCAATGACGTTGTTTGATCTATATAGCCGGTCCCAGCTAGTGGAATAAGATTTTGTTATTGTTGTTTTTGTTGTAAATAATTAAATATCTTCCATTCACGAGTCATTTACCCCATGTGTTTGTTTACTTTGTCAAGCTCTCTTGGTCTCTCCTTCCTTTTTTTTCTCATTATTTTTTATTTTTTGTAAGGGTTAATTTTTGTTTTCTCCATGGTCTTGTCCTCTCTCTCTCTCGCTCTCAATCTCAATGAATGAGATCTCCATGAAACACAAAATATTTACTCCATGGAAGAGGGTGAAAGAATGCCTTAAAATAAATTCCATTAATAGAATGCTCCTTATCCATGTTCCAAAAGAAAGCTATTTGACAAGACTCAAGAGTGTTACGATCTATATTTCATTTAGAAATTTCGTTGTTGCCTACTATTATAGAATTTAGTCAATTTACATAAGGAGTAGAATCTACAATTTCAGGCGCTGTAAACCAATCGTGGAAGTATCAGTTTTCTTTGGGTATGATTTGGATTGAACAAAATTGTGTCATTAATAGGTAATGATTTATGGCTTGACCAAATTCAATATGACATTACACTAGTAAGGAGTAACATAATGCAGTGATTGTTTACCTAATGAGAAGTAAGTTTTAGAATTTAAACTATAAAGTTGTCCAATTAAATACACGACTAACGACTTTCTTATCGTTAGCGAGAATTTATGTTTTCTAGGTATAGTGGATGGAAACTCAATCCAGTAACATGGACTTGCTAAATTCCCATAGTTAGTACTAAGAAACAATGACTTGGGTAGGCATTTATTGTTGCTCTTCAAATAATTAAAAGTAGTAAGTAGTGAAAATGTCTCAAAGTTGAAATTGAATATTATAATCATTGATGTCTTAAGACTTAAAGTGTCAAAATACTTTTATAGGTATATATACTCTGCGGTTTACATCACCAAGGTATATCTCTTCCATCAAAAGAGAAGTGCTGGTTGAATCTCATTTGGATGAACTATACATCAAATCTTTCAGTCATACACGAACAACACTAAAGATTTTATATTGGCATGTTTTAAGATTTTGGAATTTTGTTAATGAAAAATTTTCAAAAATGTAATATTCTAAAAATTTAGGGACTACTTTGTCAATTATTTTTATTAAGGACTAATTTATCCAAGACAATAAATTTTAGAGAGCAATTTGAGATATCATTAAAAAAGTATTAGAACAAAAATATTACAAAAGGGATAATAAAC
>NC_029788.2:113991296-113991973 GCF_000816755.2 Arachis ipaensis | reverse complement strand
TTTTATACATATTTTTATATAATAGCTGATAATTAATTTTTAATATTTACGTAGCATGATTTTAAAATAGTATGGTTATGACTAGAAAAGTAAATAACAAATTAGTGTAACGATAGAAAACATATTTAGACTCTATTTAGATTTTCAAATTCTTATGAAAACAAAAGACAAGAAGATAATTATTAAGTTCGGATTTTAGTGGTTCAATAATAATATAAAAAAAAAAAATTATCTCATGGACCCAAATCTATGTTTATTTAATATTTATGAGGTAAGGCAGACACAGAGAGTTGGAGGCATAGCAAATGATTGATAAGGCATAAGGGTGAGGTGGAGGTGAATTGAAAGTGAGAGTGCCCAATTGGAACCATGTTGGTTACTTTCATTCTAGATGTGTGCTTCGGATTCATTACATCAATTAATGATTATGCTAAACTAAATTCGCCACTTGTGATTATAGTTTATATTACTGCTACACTCGCACACTCTTGATTAATTATTATATTTATATTAACTAATTAATTAATTAAGAAAAGAAGAAAAAGAAGTCATTAGCGAAAAGAAATTAAAAAAAATAATAAGAAAAATAAAAAGCTCATCAAGAGAGAGAAACACGCACAGAGGAGGAGAAGAAGAAGAGAGTAAAGGGAAGGAAGAAGCACGGAAAGAGAGGAACA
>NC_029788.2:113990474-113991290 GCF_000816755.2 Arachis ipaensis | reverse complement strand
GCCTCGTCATTCTCTCCATGCTCGTCCCACTCGTCTTCCTCCTCGGCCTCCACAACGGTTTCCACTCTTCCGGTAACACTCTCACTCTCTCTTCTCTTGATCCATTCCAAACTCGCCGAGATCCGTTACATTCTCTCTCCTCTCTCTCTCTTCCCCGCATTGATTGTTCCCGCGAGATCCGCACCGATCTCCCTTCGCAAAATGCAATGCACTCTAGATCCAACTCCTTTCTGTTCTGATTCCAGAAGCTTCTATGTGTGTTCGTGATTGTGTTGTCTTGGCGTAGCGGAATTCCAGGCTTTAACTTTGTGTCTCGCTGAGTTTTGATGAACTATAATGTAGATCCAACTTTTTTTATGGTTCCCAAACTGTGATGCGTCTTCGTAATTATGTGTCTTAGTGTAGTGGAATTTGAAACTTTAGGTGTAAATGTTAGCGGTAATCTTGAATTAACTAGCTTGTAACTTCAGTGTGTTATGATACTGCACATCGTTCGCAAATGCAGTGTACTGCAGATCCAACGTTTGGTTCTACTTTGGAAACTATAATGTGTGTATATGATTATGTATCTTACAGTAGTGGAATTTGACACTGTAAGCTTTAGTTTCAATTTGTTGGTGTTAAACTGTTTGTTATGTGGGTGTGTTAGCGGAATTTACTGGTTCATAAGTTCTTGTCTGTGTTATAATAATGTGAATCGTTTAGAAGTGCTGTATAATATGGATCCGACCTTTTCTTGTACCTGTAAAGCTCTATTTGTTTGGAATGGTTTTTGTTGGATCATGGTTATAATTATGGAACTTCCACTCATGAAAA
>NC_029788.2:113988335-113990450 GCF_000816755.2 Arachis ipaensis | reverse complement strand
TTCATTTGATATAAACAGTTTTTTCAAGGTGATGCTTGATTTTGTTGTTGATGCTGATGTGTTTTTTGCCTTCTTGTCCATGGTTATTCAAACCAGAGTAAGGGTCTTGAAAGCTTCGATCGGCATGATTCCAGCCGTAACCGCAATAGAACTGAGGTATGCACAACATTTGTCTAGCAATCTTCTTTGGAACATCATAGGTCATTGTGGCCGTTTATTTTATTGTGGTCGATGTTCCCTACTTATTAATGTGGGGCAAGTAGTTTTAAGATTTCATTTATCATGGACGTGTATTAATTGAATGATGGGGCATTTTCTAGAGTGAAGAAAATGGGGGAACAATTAATCTTTTTCTTAGGATAATAATGAAGTCCAAACTAATGTATAGCCGGTGCATAACCTGAAGAACTTTTAACAAAGACATCCAAAACATATGATATTGGTTATCCCCAAAAATTCCAAATGAATGCTATGTTTCTTTAATTTCTTTTGTAGGGAGATCAATCGAAGCATGTGGAGGAACTAATCACAAAGTTTGAGCCAACACTTCCAAAGGTTCTCTGCATAATACTCTGGTGGTTAAATTTTATACTTCTTAATTCAGAGCATTTAAGGATAAAATATTGAGTATAAATGATCGATTTCCTCATATATACCTGTTCATGAATGAGAAGTATTTATTTGTGTATTCTTAGTGGGGACAGGCTTGGAGGTTAATGATGTTTACCAACTGTTCCAAAGCATAGTGTATACCTAGTGTTTCACCACATTTGCCAAATAAACTTTCCATGAAAATTGGACACCTTGAAAAGATAGAGTTTTAATTGTTTCAGAAATAGGTCTATGCAACACACATTTTATGAGAGAGAATAACATAAGGGCGAGAAGCCTACAAACTTGAAACTGCTGGCAAGATAAACGACTTGATAATAGAGAACCAAAGGTTTTATTAATTAATGCATCTAAAATGATGGTCATCTCAAGGTTTATTTTACCGATTTATCTTAGTTGAGAAGATTAGTAACATCAGAACTAGGTAACTTTTAGGAGCTAAGGACAAGTGAATATTGAGCTTACTTTTAAAGTTTGACTCTGTTCTATTAGTTTTATGTTGATTTTTGGGTCTCATTGCTGAAGGATATGGTTAAGATAGTCATCTTATGCATAGGAGCATCTCTTCCCCTCTAGCTAGGTTTTGGGTAGAGTTAGGTTCGCAAACTTAAGATAGTATTAGAGTTTATCTTGTGATTGATATTTTATTGTGGAGCCGGCCTCAAATGTCCAATCTTATGAACTTTACATTCTAGATGTCTAGTCTTAGGCACAAGGGGGTTGTTATGCTTGCATAGCTTAAGGATATCACTCCTCCAGGGAATGAGTTTTTGCAGATAAATGTTACCCCTACTCATGAGGTTCACTAAAAATTTCTAAATTATTAGATTTAAATTTTATTTTGGCATCCTTACTTTTTGGGTTGGTGTTAGGTTATTTTTTCTTCTTTTGGTTCTATTTTACTGGATATGTAAGATGAATTACAAGCTACGATTTAGATAGGACTAAACTAATTAATATCATAATATTAGTCGACCTAATATCTTCTATTCTTCCTAAAGTCTACTTCAACCTTTTAAATTCTCCAGAGAAACAAGACTTATTTATCCGTTGACCATAATATAATTGGGGAATATAAATGCACTGCTTTGTCTATGCAATCCTTGTTTTTTGGGTCTTGGTAATAAAAGTATTAGAAGGAAACAGAGTACAAAGACCATGGAGGATAAGAATCCTCCAAAACCAGATTTTTTGGTTGCATTATTGATTATCATTTGCAATTGTTTCAGGATGTTCTCAAGAATTATCCTCGAGAAGAGAAGAATGGCACCATCAATAGGGTCTCCAGTGATGATAAACATAAAGGTATCATTCAGTTTTATGTAATTGACTGCTCAGGTGATATTTCACTTCTATTTCATCTTCTTTTCTAATCTAAAGTTCTTTTCAGGATTTAATGTTCCACCACCTATTGTTGTTCGGCAATCTCCTCTGACTTCAAGTGTACGCATACAATACTATCCTTTGTATAAAACTTTGAACACTGATTTATTGATTGCTCAA
>NC_029788.2:113976929-113988224 GCF_000816755.2 Arachis ipaensis | reverse complement strand
AAAAAAATCTTTTGTTTGATAAAAGAAGAATGTCATTGAGATGAAGAGACAAGTATACAAAAGGTAGGGGGAGAAAAGATTCTATTTACAAGATGAAAACTAACTGGTGAAAAAAGAAAAATCAATAGAGTGAAGCGTTCCAACCGATAAAGATGTCTCAGGAAAATCTCTTGAAAAGATCACGTGCTTTACACAAAAGGAAAAGAAATCCAGTAAACTAATGATTCCTTGGAATAGATTAACTTAAAACACTAATTTATTCATCATATTTATACACATAATATTAGCTTGAGTACTGCTGTACAAAAACATTACAGCTGGTAAAAGACCAACCTGATAAGTGATAACACTCAGAAGCTAAGTTAAATAACTAAAAACACAGCGGCCTGACAAACTTCTTCATAACTTATTATTTATACAGCTAGTTTGACTGATTTAAATTTTGCAACAGAATGCTATAGCCGGCCACATGAATCAAGTCACACCCGTTAAAACAACCCCGGCTGATGAAAGTGGAAAGTCTTGTGAGCTCACATTTGGTAGCTATTGCCTGTGGCAAAAACAACATAAAGAAGTTATGAAAGATGCCATGATTAAGAAATTGAAAGACCAACTATTTGTGGCTAGAGCTTACTATCCGAGCATTGCAAAACTCCCCGCACAAGACAAATTGTCTCGAGAAATGAAACAAAATATACAAGATCTGGAGCATGTGCTTAGTGAATCCACTACGGATGCTGATCTTCCACCACTGTAAGCTGTTATTCTTTTGTGGTATTTCTTTTCTCTACCGGTTTACTTACCTGGGTTGCATTCTACTTGATCAGTTATTGGAATATGATGTTTGCACATGTATAAAATTTGAACTTAAATCAAATAGCAGCAGAAGAAATATTGATAGTCATTATTGTATCAGCACGCTTGACTAGAAAAGAGAACGATGCAAATTGGCAAAGAAAACAAAAATAACTAAATACTATGTTTTTAAGTTATGGAAAAAAAGTATGCCAATCCCTTTTTCACCAGATAAAGAAGCACCATTATACATATTATGAATGGAACATCAAAATGGATGCCAAAAATATCATCCCATCCCATTGCAAATGAAGTTGACATTTGGAAGGAAATTATTAAATTTTCTAGGTTACCTGTCCAACCAAGTGATCATCGAAGCACATCAGGAACAGAAAACTGCAACAAGATTTGTGTTTCTTTTTGACAACCAAAACTGAATCTAGTGAGGACAAATAATATAAAATCATAGGGCAAAACTTCTGCTCTCAAAACATAACTAAAAGCTGGTTTGTACGCCTGTATTCATTTCTATCATGTTTTTACACTTTTATGTAAATTTTGTTCTACCATAAGTCGTTTGAATATTAGTATTTGCAATTTGAATCATGTGATTCAGTAAACATGCTAGCAATTGTATGTCGTGAATCCATGATAGTGATTCTTTATCACCAACATATGATTCCCTTGCCTATTGCTGGGTTGGGCTAGTATATTATTCTGGAAACCATTGTATCTTAGGGTTTAATATGCCCCCCTTTTTTGCATTATACCTGAAGCTATTGCTGTGGAACTTACCTTTCTGGATCGAATTCTCCTTTCTCCATGTTCTTTCCTTTATGAATTACTCTAAGATCACAATAAATTTTATGTGGTATTTTGTTACAGCATTGAGAACAAGTCACAGAAGATGGAAATTACAATAACTAAAGCTAAAACAGTCCCAGTGGATTGCAATAATGTTGACAAGAAATTGAGACAAATATATGACTTGACTGAGGATGAAGCGAACTTCCACATGAAACAGAGTGCTTACCTGTATAAACTTAATGTCCAGACAACACCAAAAAGTCTTCACTGCCTGGCGCTGAAACTAACTGTTGAGTACTTCAAATCTTCACCTGAAGAAAGGGCTGATAAAGAAAAGTTTACAGATTCTTCATTGCACCATTATGTTATTTTTTCTACCAATGTACTTGCAGCATCCATAGTTATCAACTCCACTTCAATTCATTCCCAAGTATGTTATGTTTCTTCTCATGCTTCGTTATCTTGGATTCATCAATTTCAGCAGTTGTAAATTTTAGTTTCCCTTGTTGCTGCACAAATGTTTCAGGAAAGCTGGAAGCAAGTTTTTCATGTGGTGACTGATGGTCAAAATTATTATGCAATGAAGCTCTGGTTCTTGAGGAACAAGTATAAGGATGCTGCCATTGAAGTATTGAATTTCGAGCATCTTGACCTCAATAACCAAAATGGGGATCCATTGCAACTGTCCTTGCCTGAGGAATTCCGTGTTTCTTTTCGCACTGCTGATAACCAGATTAGAACAGAATACTTCTCAATTTTTTCTCATTCACATTATTTACTTCCTGATATATTCAGCAATTTGAAGAAAGTTGTGGTACTGGATGATGATGTTGTTATTCAGCAAGACCTGTCATCTCTGTGGAACCAAGACATGGGGGAAAAGGTTAATGGTGCAGTGCAATTTTGCTCAGTTAGGCTTGGTCAGCTGAAAAGTTATCTGGGTCAGAACGATTACAACCAAGATTCCTGTGCTTGGATGTCGGGGTTGAACATAATTGACCTAGTGAAGTGGAGAGAGCTTAGTCTTACACAAACATACCAAAGGTTGATAAAAGAGGTAAGTATTTGAGTTTATTGGATTTGCACTGCAATATTTTCTTTTACTACTGCTGCAGAAAATAGTAGTATTGGAAATAGTTAAATGAATATAGGAATTGTTAGGGTAATTGTATGAGTATTAAGCAAACGTTTTACCAGACTTAAATCCGTTGGAGTGACTTAACCAACTTACTAGTTTCTTTCTATTATTTATCCATGGTTGTCCTTAATCAATATATTCATTGAAATATGTTGCTCTCTGAGCATTTTACGTTACTGATTTTTGTTTTATTTCCTCTGATAGTTGAGTGCACAAGAAGGATCAACCAATTCTATTGCATGGCGTGCAAGTTTACTCACCTTTGATAATAAAATATATCCACTCAAAGATTGGGTTCTGTCTGGACTAGGTCATGATTATGCAATTGATGCAAATTCCATTAAGACAGCTCCAGTGCTACACTACAATGGGAAAATGAAACCTTGGCTAGATCTGGGAATTCCAAATTATAAGAGCTATTGGAAGGTGTTTATCAACAAAGAAAACCAATTCTTAAGTGAGTGCAATGTGTATTCATAATACGCCATGGTCAAGTCTTGAATGTTTTGGAGATTGTAGGGGTGAGCTCTTAAGGAGCAGGAAAGATGATATGCCTGTGCTTTGGGTGCTCAAATTTTTTCCAATGTAGCTTTTCCAAGGGGGTGTTTTGAAAGAAGTGAAGTGATAGTGTTGGTGAGCTTAACAAAACAGGTTATGAAATTAACCATTCAAATAAGAACCTGGAAGCTGCACTTGATTTTCTGGCAGAATTGAGCACCCCTCACAGTTTTCAAGATAGTTAAATTGGTTTAATGTTGAGGTTTTATCTGATCTTACTGTGCTGGTAGGCAAGTATGGAGAGGTATACATGAGCAAGGCATTGGTCCAGAAAAAAAAAAATAACTCAAAATATAAAGACAGTGCAATTGTTTGTTTTAAGATTTAGTATCCTGAATGATGTAAATTATTCTTAGCCGGGAAACAAGTAGAACTATCCCTCCTAGTTCCTTGGATTTCAAATTTTTTTTTTTCTAAGGTTTGTTATTATTTGATTACAAGAATGTTGTCCAACAGCTTTTATAAGAAAAATGATACAGTAACAATTTTGTCCCCTAGTTGAAGTTCAGCATTGCTGATCTTTGCTATTCAGTTGTGTCTATTATACTGCATCAGTGACAGTTGCTTTTCATAACTTGTACGAGACAGGGTAGGTAAATAGTAATATAATGTGAATCTTAAAAGTTGCATGAGTTGCACCTTTCGGGATGCACGTTGGGAAGTCAGAAACTTAACGTGGTTCGATAAATATGTAAGAGGGAGGAATTCTTTCTTGGATGGCACTGTAGATAGAAAATAGAAATGTATGACATGGATTAGATTTTTTAACATTTGTTTAATGAAATTTCACGCATGTGGAAGAGATTTTTTCTCTCTTCTACTTTTGGATTCCTTGGTCTTAGTTTCAATTCAAATATTCTTTTTGCTTCCATTTTGTTTTTAAATTGAATTTATCCTTTGTTCAAAAAAATAATTTGAATTTATCATGGCTACCTTTTAACACCTAATCCTATAACGTATACACAAACAAAATTTATTTTCCAGTGAACCAAAAAAAGAAATATACACAAACAAAATTTTCCGGGGTCAAGCCGTAGCCTTTTGGGTATTCATCGACATGGAAGAATCGTGACCGTGTTAATAATGCATAGAATTTTTTTATTGTACTAATGCAAAGAATTTAAGCACAAATACTTAAGAGTATTAATTACCAGCACCTAAAGTCACCTAATTTTGTAGCCATTATATGAAAGTTAAATTCTCAATTATTTGCCAAATAAGCTAAGTTGCCTTTATTTATAAGTACAAGAAATTGAAATATGAATATTAAAATTCAAAATCGTATTTGTTTATAAGATATGGATAAAAATATTTTTTATTAAAATTTTTTATGTGAAATAAAAAATAAATTAAATTAATTTTTTATTATTTATTTTATTTTATATCTTAATTTATTATTAAATAAAATATAAAAATATTAATTTTTGTGTTATATACTTATATTATCAGTATTGTGTTTTATGCTGGAGTTAAAACCAAATGCAGCTTTAAAAGTCAATGGACAATTCAAGACCTAAGAATGCGCTCCAATATGTGGGAATATGCGGTTCGGAAGCCACTAAATCACTGTTACTTTCAAACTGAACAACCGAAGATAGTCAAAATCAGAATGCATTCGTAACAACTACACTACTAATAGACAACATTATGGCTAGCTATATGGGTACCCATAAAATCAAAATGTCATAGTAACACCCTTCTCAGTTCTCACTTGTCACAGTAAAATAATATTGAGATAAATTCTATGATGTTCTCCAAAACAGAGAGAAATGTCTTGCTTTGTATTATTAAATGTATACCATAGGAACCTACTTGGATGATTAATTGATTACTACCTCCGTGCTATCTAACTACATTTTCTTTTTTCCTTCTTTGCAGTGATGGTACACATTTAGCAAGAAAAGTCTCCCACTTTAGGAACACCACCTACCAAATATCTCTTTTTTAAATTAACGACCATAGAGATGGATGCTACATATAGGATTAGAATCAGAAAATGACAAGACCATAGAAAAAAAAAAACTATGGAGAAACATTAACTATGATGATGAGCCATTGCAGTGGTATAGGGTGGTCTCCAAGCTGAAGCAGTGAGCAAACAAAGATCCTTCCAACCAAGTTTAAGAATACCATTGTCCTCCACCAAAGTGTACCCTTCAGAAGGGAACATACCAAGTAACAAACTTGCTTGTGTAGCAGCATTACCAGCTAGTGATATACCTCTAAATCCACATTGTTGAAGCTTCTCCCTCCAGTTATGAAACTTTGGTTCACCAGTCCTTGATGGACCCCCAACAGCTAGAACATTCCGAATCTCCCTTGAGAGTAGTTGCTGCTCCACCACATGTCTCTCCTCACTCTCTTCTCCATAGCTTGAACCAAGGGAGTCAAATAATGCTGAGTAGTAGTGTATGGCTTCCACAAACCTTCCCAAGAATGAACCTGTGTTGCTTAGGTCTTGCTCTACCACTGTTATCACCTTAGGTGCCAACCTGCATGATATTGTAATAGAGTTTTATAATGTCACTCAATCATATAATCACAAGTCACATGCAATGGAATAAACGATCAGAATTCTTTACCATTTATCAATTAGTAAATAATAGATAGTATATACTATATGGTATATGGTAATAGAAAGCATTTAAAACTTACCATATAATAATATACTCAAGTAACATGTGACATGCAATGTAGCAACAAAATTATTTGCAAGGTAGTATCAAAATAGTATATAACGTTCACTATTAGTAAATCATACACGACATCAAAATCTTAGAAAGCTTACTATATACATTATTATGCAGTTATTTATGTCCATTAATGTGTACGTAGCGAAATTCCACAAGTCATAATCATTGGTCTCAAATTTTTTTCCCTTAGGAAGGGAAAAAAAGCAGACATAAAGTGACTACTAGACCCTAAAGTTTGAAAAAAGAAGCTAATGTTTTTGGGAAATCTTTCACGAAAAGTACTATTCCACATGTACTCAAACTCACAACTACCTAGCTAGCACAAACACACATCAGCTACCTCTGGATCATAGCAAATCATATAAGAAATCATATATAATTCTCTAAAATAACAAAATAAAATATTTAACATAAACAATATATATAATAAAATTAAATATTTTGGTAAAACATTAAGGTACTAGACGTCCAGCTTAAAAAGCAATAAAAGAAGAAAATCATCTCTCGGGCATAGCCAATAATAAGCAAGAAGAAAAAAGATCAACCAACATTTCCATAATCCATGCAGTAGTAGTAGAAGCTATTATATAAATGAATAATGAATAAATGAGATGAGAGCATGCAACAAAAAGAGAAGAAAAAGATGAATTACCTCTGCAAAAGCCACAAAGTGTTTGTGTCCGAACCAGTAACATCATAAAGAGAATGCTGCAACCAATGAACAGCAACAGCCTCAGCCTTACTAACATTAAGCCTCTCAGGATCAACGTTCCCAACTTTCTCCGCAACGCCAAAGAATTCAAACGGAAGGCCAAGCTTATTGGCGAAATCCGATAACCGCTTTCCAGTGGCCTCCAGTGCTTCCATGGAAGTTCCAAGGCCCGTGAGCCTCACGTAAGGAGGCCCACCGGGCCTGGAAGCCAGAATATGGAAGAGGCCAGGCCACTGGAGGCCTTGCATTATATCTAGATCTATGATGTGAACCCTTTCTTCTCTCTCGAACGCTTCTTGAATGGCTTGGTTGGCGGTGAAGTGGGAGAACTTGACGAAGGGGCTGATTCCGTTGAAGACTTGGAAAGCGGAGGCCACTTTCTGGCTGTGAGGAACGATTGGCAGCGTTGCGTAGATTCCGAGGCAAGAGCTGACCAGCCTTGCGGATATGGCTTCCGAGAAATACGCTGCCACGCGTTGCGCTGATGTGCCGAACGGCGTCGACAGTTGAGAAATTTCTAGAAGCATCTTGTTCGCGTCTTCTAGATTCTCCGCTGAAACTGCTTCTGCGCACTGGAGGAGTAGTGTGAGGAGGTGCAAGCCTTCTTCGTCTTTCTTCTTCTGTTGATTCATCTCCTCCGTTTTCTTTCTCGTTAGCACCGCCATTTCTGTGGCGGTGGCGGTGCTCGTGGTGGTTGCCGGTGCTGTAACAAGATCTTCTTCGGGTTTCTCTTGTTGCGGTGGCTGTGGCGGCGGCGGAGGCGGTGGCGGTGATGGTAAAGTATTGGCCAACGAAACTGAATTGTTGTTGTTAGAATCTAACGGCGTTGGCGGTACTACAGGCCAGTACTGATTCAAAGATGAATCTTGAAAATGCATAGTGCTGTAAGCATGCATGTTTGAAGTATTTGTTTGCTTCATAACCGGAGTTTTGTTTTGTGGAGGCGGTGGTGGCGGTGGTGCTGCGGGCACGGCGGAGGCGGAGGAGTCAGAAGTGAGGAGGCGGAGCCTGTACTCAAGAAGCATGGCCAAGTTTGGGTTGCAAGGGTATATAATCTCCCTGACGTTGTTGATGAGCTGAGGGATTGAGACACTATTAGAGCTGTGAATTAGATCCTTCAATATTCCATCGATCCAATTAGAAGCGGCTGAGCTTTCATCCATGGAAGAAGGCGAAGAAGTAACAACCGCAGGTGATGTTGTGTTTTGATTGTTGTCAAGTAGGATTTCTTGATTGAAGTGTTGAGCGTAGTTTGGAGCCGAAACGGTTATGGTTGTGGAGGGTATTGAGGGTGAGGAAGAATTGACGGTGTTGATGAGATTGGTGGAAGAAGATGATGATGACGATGATGAAGATGATGAAAGAGAAGGTAGCATCATAGTGGAGTAGTTGGTTGTGAGCGTCACAATGGGGTAATTTGGAATAGTAACGTTATCTCTTGATACAACAACATTACTAATACTATTACTATTATTATTATTATTAATATTATTGTTATTGTTATTATTATTATAAGGATAGTTACAATTACTACCTGTACCAACTGAGGAGCCCTTTTGAATGAAAGAGGAGGTGTTGATGTTGTTGGTGGTTCGACGAGGAAACCTAGGATACTCAGAAATGGTGGTGGTGGTGGTGTTGGTTATAGAAGGGTGAAGTTCCATCTCAGAAGCCATTCTTTTTCTCACCAATTTCCTCTCACAATGAGGCTGATTCATGAAGCCACTACTACCATGGAGAAGAAGCATGTGTTGTTGTTCTTCACCGGCGCTGATGTTGCTGGAAGCACTGGTGAGAGGGCTACTACCACTTCCGGCAACAGCAGCACCGTTGGTGGTGGTGGTGGTGGTGCTGACATTCCCATCTTCGGCAGTGTTGTTACTGGCACCACTGAACAAAGCACAAGCAGCCATGTCTGGGGATAGAGAGGAGAGAAGAGAATCAGAATAGAGTGATGATAGGCTCTATCTTCATATCCTGCTAGTGTGTTTTAGTGTCTATGTATGTATGCACATCAACAATTGTATGTGTAATGTGTGCCTTCAAATAATTAACCCCAAAAGCGTACTGTACAGTAGCATATGGTTAAACAAACAAATCACATGTCTCTTTCCTTTTCTCTATATATTTAAAAACAAACAATACTATTACTATATTCGCTATTTTATCTATATATTTTTACTTTTAGTTTAAAAGATTAATGTTAAAAATGCAAAAATAGTTCTTTCAATTAAAAAAAGGGTAAAAATTTTCTAAGTTTTCTAACAATATTCAATCATCGTTTTAGAAATGAAAATTTTTAAGATTTTAACAAATTATTTTATTTTATTTATCTATTAAATGTCTACAAATTAATAAAAATAAATAATCATACTTGACTATGGATATTATTATATTATTGATAAATGTAATTTTTAGAATTGTATATTTTAAAACTATTCGAAATAAACCCTATTAAATTATTGTTCCCGTAACATTTGTATATTATCATAATTCCTTCAATTATTATTTCTAATTTGAAAGGGGGCACATCACAAATTACAAACAGATAACGTTGTTAAGATTGGGACAGTGAATGTGTGTGTGAGACTTATAGGATTCTCTCTCTCTCTCACTAGTGTAGTTACAATCTCTTAACACGGTTCTCTATGCCTTTTGCCTTTTGGATGGATCTGTGATCCATGTCTCTGTCTAGCATTCCCATGGTGGTGCAAAACAATAGGGGAGGGTGAGAATGTGAGTGTGAATGTGTGTGTGTGCATGTGTGTTGGGAGAGAAAGAGAATACAACGCAACACTGTGCCTACGGCGGCTAGCTATTCGTCTTTGTGCATCTTGATCTTATTTATTTATATGGTCCTATAACCATGTTATTCTCTTTTTTCTCTTCTTTCTTTTCTTTAGAGACTCATCGTCAATAGCCAGCCCTAAGCTAAGCATCTTCTTTTGTATTTTTTTTATTGGATCTTTACCATTTCCATTTCATAACATGATGCTTATCAATACTAGCTGCCTACTAACTACCTCACTACCCACAAAACATATATAAATAAAATTTCACTCATTTCATTTTTCTTAAGGTTACTCATGTTGTCTATATATAAAACTCAATTTTATACTTTATAATAAAATTTAATTTTGATGATGATTGACCGTGTAAAACTATACAATGGTTTAAACACATTTTTTTAAAAGTGGTTTAATTATTCTGTTGATCTTTATAATTTTATTAAATTTTTAATTAGGTTCTTATACTTTTTTTATTGAGTCTCTACACTGCTTTTAATTTTGTAATTATATTATTTTCATGTTAAAAATGTTAAAATTAACATAATATTTTTATCAAAATACATACGGTCAAAAATTTAATTAAGTTTTTAATTATAAATATCTTCACTTTGTAAAAAAATATTTAGTTAACTCTAATATTTTTTACATTAGGAATGACTTAATTAAAGCAGTATAGAGACCCAATTAAAAAGAAAAAAAGTATAAGGACCTAATTAAAAATTTAATGAAACTATAGGAATCAACAAAGTAATTAAACTTTAGTACTCATAAAATAATTAACATTTGGAATCTGATAAAAGTTTTATAAATTTTTAATAATTTTAGTTATGGCAAACTCTTATCACAAAAATAAGTATATACTAGCGCTTGTAAAGACATTAAAATTGAATTACATTAAATATCAAAATTAGTTTTAAATTTTTTGAAAATATTGAGAATAAAGAGTATTATATTTTATCTTTGTACTAATAAAAAAATAACATGTATAATACAGTAGTTTAATAATGAAAAGAGATAAGTGCAATTAACACAAAAATAAAAATAAGAGAGAAAAAGTGAGAGGGAAACGATGTGGTAGGTATAGTATTGCAGTTGTGGTCGGAAATTATAGAATTGAAAGCGTAGAAGGGGGAGATATTTTTATCTAATGCTTTCGTCGTCTTCCATCACAACGAATTAGAACGGGTAATCACACAAAGCTATACTAGTACAAATTTTGTAATTTTCTTATCATGGTAATGTGATTCATACATTAAAAATTTTCATTTTTAGCAAAAATTATGTAACAAAATGGGATTAAAATTTTTATTACTATCACTATATATTTTTATCACTTCTTATTATTATACTTTCTATAGAAATAAAATAATATACACACATGAAGATGATATTGTACAACTTAACTAGTAAAGTAATATAATACTCATACTAAAGAAAAAGAAAAAGAAAAGAATGAGAATTGACAAATGATAATAAAAAAGGGAATATTGAATGAAGAAGAAAAGGGTTTTGTAGAGAGGGAGGGAGGAGAGGACGCAATGAACGAGGAGAAGGAGCTGTCAAACCTCAGTTCCCAAAAATCTGAAACGTAGCGTTTGACATTTTGCTTTCAACTGCGGCATCAGCTACCAGCTTTTTCCTCTTGACTTCTTTCGTTTATTTCTTTTTATTTATTTTTGCATTTTCTTAATTTATGCCATTATAACCATTGTATTTGTCAAACCAACCACTGCATCGAACACATTACCCAAAAGCTGGCAGCAAAATCAATGTCCCAAAAGGGCACCGATTAAAAGTGCCCCT
>NC_029788.2:113966920-113976882 GCF_000816755.2 Arachis ipaensis | reverse complement strand
ATAAAGTATATTTTTTTATCTTTGAAGTTTGTTAAAAATTTTAAAATATTTTTAAATTTTATTTTGTTTTAATTTTATTTTAAAAATTTTTTATTTGTATCAAATATACTACTGGTAGTTAATTTTTCAAAAAAATTTATGATGAATTTAGCAACAATTTTATAAAAACAACATTCAATACAAACAAATCAGACATATGTGTCCTAAATTATTGTTGAATTGATTCTAAAATTTTTAAAAATTTAGTTGTCATGGATATATTTGATGCAAATAAAAAATTTTAAAAACAAAAATTAAAAACAAATAAAAATATTTTAAAAAATGTTGACAAACTTCAGAAATAAATAATGTACTTTATTCTATTTTTTAATAAAAATAAGGATTCTTTTTAAGATTATAGTATATTTGACACATTTTTTAAAAGTGAAAGTATCAAAAAATAAAAAAATATATGTTTTGTTTTGTAAACTATAATTTTTGTATTTTTAATTTATTTAAAAAAACGGTAAAAATATTTAAATGTCAAATTAGTTTTACTTTTTTTTTTTAAAACATACTTACAAAAAATCTTATTTTAAAAAGGTGAAAACTCACGTACAGTCGACTTCACGTGAAGTTGATAGTTGAAAATCATTAGATAATTAGTCAAATCAGTCAAATTAACTAACTAACAACTCTCAACTATATATCAACTTCACGTGAAATCGACTGGAAATGAGTTTTCACTTTTTGAAAAACTCACTCAACAATTGAAACAAACATCTTATTGAATTCCTTTGTAAAATTAAAATGAGTTTTATGCATGCATGCATGTATGTGTCCCTTCACTGTCATCACCGATTGTTCATACCACTCTGAGTTAAGATCCACTATTCTTCGTTTCCACCGTACTCTCAGCCAATTCGATTCGTGATGTCTTCCTTTTGGCCGCTTCAAGCCACAAAAAATTCGTTTCATTTAAGGATGCCAAAAATATTCGCCAACCAACATGGCAAATATTAAATTAATGTATTTTATTTTTATTTTAAAAAAAATACAAAAACATTAATAAAAAACATAATTTAATTTTTATTTTTTATTATTTTTATTAATTTTATATAATTATATTTTTTATTATTATAATTTTTTTTTTACTTTATTACCAAACAAAATATAAAAATATTGAATTTTTTATTTTTATATCTTTTTTGTCTTATTTTCAATATTTTTTCTTATTCTTCTCAAAAACAAATGCAGCGCTGCCAGCGCAGCCTAATGGTTGAATTATATGTTTGCATTATATGGAGTTGTATCTAGCTATTTTAGATTTTTGATTCATCATAGCTGAATTATGCCTTAAAAGTTAGGGTTTCATTTTTCTTTTTCCACCAGCACCCACCCAAAATCAAAACCCTAAGTTGAAAGTTCTCTTCTCTCTGGCACATAGTGTCTTCATCTCCGGTGTTACGTTGTCTTCATCTTCGTCCAACAAGCTTAGTCACATCGAGACGTGAATCCATCACTTTCTGAGAAAGGGTGGTTGGAGTAAAAGTGTTTGCGGAAAAAGAATGGCAAGTGTAATAATATTAAGTTATTAACAACTACCGGTAAGATGTTGAAGAGAGTGTTTTGTTTTTTATTTTTGTTTTTGTTTTTTTTATTAAAGATAAAGAGATTTAAATTCGTGGAAATATAAATAAAATATTAGAATTGTTGATTCACGGAAATATAAAAAAAATAATGTTAATTACTAAAATGATATGAAATATAATATTAAAATTATTAACAAATCTTAATATAAATCATTAAATGTTAATTTGCATATGATTGATTACACAATACTTTTTCTAAGAAATAATTGATAAGAGAGATGTATCCAAACTAGACACTAGAATGTGCTAGTTAATATGTTTGATGTCAAAATATAACCTGTTGTAGAATTAGAATTATTGATTATAATATATGAAAAAATTATAATAATAATTACTAAAAAGATAAAGTATTATTTTGGTACATACCGTTTGGGGTAAAGATTAATTTGTTCCTTAACGTTTCAAACGTCCTATTTCAATCCTAAAACTTTGAAACGTCCTATTTCAATTCCAAAAAAATTTTAAGCGGATTCGATGTTGTTCCACCATTAAATTTGACACATACAATTCACATATTGAAGAGTCAATAGTATTCAATTTTCGTATGTAAATAAAATCGATCCACCGACAATCACTAATATAAAAATCTTTCCTTTGATTTTAAAGTATTGATGATTGATGGTTAGGATTTGAAGTTTTGTACAAAAAGAAAATTAAGAAAAAAAAGTATTACAAGAAGGTTTTAGTTTTATTTTTTTAACACATTAAAGAAGATATGACTTAACTAGCAAAGATATTAACGTCCATATCACTCATTCCGTTAACTATTAGTGTCAAGTTTAATGATTGGATCATATTGTGCCTATTTAGAACTTTTTGAGACAGAAATAAGACGTTTGAAATGTTAGGAATCAAATTAGAATTTGACCCAAACGTTGGGATCAAAGTAGTACTTTACTCTTACTAAAAAGATATGAAATATAATATTAGAATTATTGAAAAATTTTAACATAAATAATTATTAAATATTAATTTGTATCTAATTGATTACATCATAGTTTCTTAAAACATGGTTGAGAAAAAAACGTATGTAAAGTACAACAGAATGCGTCACGTCAGCATATTTGGCACCATAATACAATCCTATAGAATAATATAATGATGAATAAAAAAGTTCACCATAATTAATAATTCTAATTATTTAATACATAATATTTTTTGAAAATAGCAATAACATGTAAACATGCATTAGAACGTGCCATATAAGCATATTTGAGTCTAAAATTTACACTCATAATATAAATGGTAAAAGAAACACCATATATAACATTCACAAAAATATAAGAAAGAATTGTAATAATTTTGAAAAGGATATTGATCCGGCCGTTACAAATTCAATATCTTAATTCGGCATTATACACCATAACTCGGTAATTTGCGTCATCGGCGGTTACACGTTATAATCGGACTCAACGGACTACATCCTGGAATAAAACTGTCTGATCAGGTATTTATTACTTATTAAACCTAATAACTGCTCATCAATTCAGATAAAGAACGTAACTGACCTATCTTACTTCACCTATAAAGGTATGATGCTTTATCCTCAACAGATATATACTGAATTCTCAGTACTAACTTAAGTATCGGAGTGCTTGTTGCAGGTACACTCCCCCTTTGCGCGTACTCTCCGTGACGTGACACCCCTCTGGACAAGAAGGTCGGACCATCCCAACTTATAGCTCAGCGCTGAAGGTCAAAGCTCGGTGTTAAAGGCCAAAGCTCGGCGTCGACTCCCTTAGCCGAGGTTACGTCCAGGTTGTTCACACAAGAACAATTGGCGCCCACCGTGGGGTCCGAAAATATAATTCTTTTCATTTTCATTGGCCTCGACATTTTCACCTCCAACCATGGCTGAGCAGCTTCCACCTACACCGTCCGAGCTCCTTCGGATGGTGACTGAGTTACAACAAGCCAACTAGCGCATGGCGGAGGAGAATCAAAGAATGGCGTAACAGATTGCTAACCTAACTAATGCTCGGATTGAAAACAATGATGGACATCAAGAACGAACTGAAGAAGCCGAGCATCAATTTGTTCCAACACATGTCTCTGAAACTGCTCGGAACAAAGAAGCTCGGAACGAAAGAGTCCAACCTGAGCACAATGAGGAAGCTCGGCCAGAAAACGAGGAAGGCAAGACAGATAACTCGCCTGGACCATTCATGGCCGAGAAAGAGAAAAGGCGAGCACAAGCCATCCTGAACACCAAGAGGAGTCATTAACTATATTTCTGGAGGTTTTGCAGGTGGAAGTAGCACAAGCTCGGCAAGAAAATGCTCTTACCGAGCTATGTTTTCAATCAAAGCCAGTCCGAACAATCTTCAAATGCCTCCACGCTTCCCCCAGATGACGTTTCAAGCATCCGACTTCAAAATAGCTACAACAAATCTGGATGATCATGTGGTAATCTCCATTCAACTTGGAGATCTCCTGGTAAAAAGGTACTGCTTGACCTGGGGAGCAGCGCCGACGTCTTTTTTTTTACCCTACTTTCCAGAAGATGAAATTAAGCGACAACATGCTACAACCTTTCACTGGAGACCTGGTCGGTTTTTCAGGCGAACGAGTCCCAGTATTGGGATCTGCGTGGTTACAAACCACACTCGGTGCTGTTCCCTTATAAAAAACTTTAGACATTCAATATTTAATAGTTGACTATTTTAGCCCATACAATATAATCCTTGATGAGCGGATAATTTATACACTTTTTGGCATTATTTTTAGTATGTTTTTAGTAGAATCTAGTTACTTTTAGGGATGTTTTTATTAATTTTTATGTTAAATTCACATTTCTGAACTTTACTATGAGTTTGTGTATTTTTCTGTGATTTCAGGTATTTTCTGGCTAAAATTGAGGGACTTGAGCTAAAATCAGATTCAGAGGTTGAAGAAGGACTGCTGATGCAGTTGGATTCTGACCTCCCTACACTCAAAATGGATTTTCTGGAGCTAAAGAATTCAAAATGGCACTCTTCCAATTGCGTTGGAAAGTAGACATCCAGGGCTTTCCATCAATATATAATAGTCCATACTTTGGCCGAGTTTAGAGGACGCGAAAGGGTGTTGAACGCCAGTTCTACGCTGCAGTCTGGAGTTAAACACCAGAAACTCGTCACGAATCAGAGTTGAACGCCAAAAACACGTTACAACTTGGCGTTCAACTCCAGAAGAAGCCTTTTCACGTGTAACATTCAAGCTCAGCCCAAGCACACACCAAGTGGGCCCCGGAAGTGGATTTATGCATCAATTACTTACTTCTGTAAACCCTAGTAACTAGTTTAGTATAAATAGGACTTTTTACTATTGTATAAGTCATCTTGGGCCTTTGACTTATGTATTTTTCAACGGTAGAGTTTCTGCACTCCATAGATTAAGGTGTGGAGCTCTGCTGTTCCTCATGCATTAATACAAAGTACTACTGTTTTTCTATTCAATTCAACTTATTCCGCTTCTAAGATATCCATTCGCGCTTCAATATGAATGTGATGATCGTGACAGTCATCCTCATTCCCCATGAACACGTGCCTGACAACCACTTCCGTTCTACCTTCGATTGAATGAGTATCTCTTGGATTCCTTAATCAGAATCTTCGTGGTATAAGTTAGAACCCATGGATGGCCATTCCTGAGATCCGAAAAGTCTAAACCTTGTCTGTGGTATTCCGAGTAGGATCTGGGAAGGGATGGCTGTGACGAACTTCAAATTCGCGAATGCTGGGCGTAGTGACAGACGCAAAAGGATAGTAAATCCTATTCCAGTATGATCGAGAACCTCCAGATGATTAGCCTTGCAGTGACAGCGCATTGGACCATTTTCACAAGAGAGGATGGGATGTAGCCATTGACAACGGTGATGCCCTTACATAAAGCTTGCCATGGAAAGGAGTAAGACTGATTGGATGAAGACAGCAGGAAAGCAGAGATTCAGAGGAACGAAAGCATCTCTATACGCTTATCTGAAATTCTAACCAATGAATTACATAAGTATTTCTATCTTTATTTTCTATTTATTTATTATTATTATTCGAAAACTCCATAACCATTTGATATCCGCCTGACTGAGATTTACAAGATGACCATAGCTTGCTTCATACCAACAATCTCCGTGGGATTGACCCTTACTCACGTAAGGTTTTATTACTTGAACGACCCAGTGCACTTGCTGGTTAGTTGTGCGAAGTTGTGAAGTTATGTTTGGACCATGGTATTGTGCACCAGTATTGGCGCCATTTCCAGGGAGAGAACGAACAACAAAATTTTACAACCTCAGAGTAACAATTTCGCATATCAAGTTTTTGGCGCCGTTGCCGGGGATTGTTCGAGTTTGGACAACTGACGGTTCATCTTGTTGCTCAGATTGGGTAATTTTCTTCTTATTTTATTTTCAAAAAGTTTTCAAAAATTTTTTCAAAAATATTTTCTTCTTTTTCGTTTTTCCCAATTAAAATTCAAAAAAAAATATTTTCTAATTTATGTTCTTCAGAATTTTTAAGAATGAATTCTAAAGTTTCATGAAGCATGTTGAAGCCTGGCTGGCTGTAGAGCCATGTCTAAATTCTTTTGGACTGAGGCCTCCACATGTTAGGGAATTGCTTGTACTGCTGAAGCTTGGTTGGCTATTAAGCCATGTCTAACCCTTTGATTGGAGCTTTGGGCTAATATTGAAAGATTCCTGGAATTCTTCTTAAAGATTTTGGAATCCTTATTTTTCTTTTTCACATTAATTTTCGAAAAAAAATCCAAAAAAATCATAAAATCATAAAAATAAAAAATATTTCATGTTTCTTGTTTGAGTCTTGAGTCAAATTGTAAGTTTGGTGTCAATTGCATGTTCATCTTGCATTTTTCAAAAAAAATCATGCATTCATGGTGTTCTTCATGATCTTCAAGTTGTTCTTGGTAAATCTTCTTGTTTGATCTTGATGTTTTCTTGTTTTGTGCCTTTTCTTGTTTTTCATGTGCATTCTTGCATTCATAGTGTCTGAACATGAAAGATTTCTAAGTTTGGTGTCTTGCATGTTTTCTTTGCATTAAAAATTTTTCAAAAATATGTTCTTGATGTTCATCATGATCTTCAAAGTGTTCTTGGTGTTCATCTTGACATTCATAGCATTCTTGCATGCATTCATTGTTTTGATCCAAAATTTTCATGCATTGAGTCTTTTTCATGTTTTTCTCTTTCTTTATTAAAAATTCAAAAATCAAAAAAATATCTTTCTTTTTTTTCTCTCATAAAATTCAAAAATTTGGGTTGACTTTTTTTAAAATTCAATTGTTTCTTATGAGTCAAATCAAATTTTCAATTTAAAAATCTTATCTTTTTCAAAATCTTTTTCAAAAATCAAATCTTTTTCACTTTCTTTATTTATTTTCGAAAATTTCAAAAATAATTTTCAAAATATTTTCAAAAATCTTTTTCTTATTTTTATATCATATTTTCGAAAATCACATCATCAATTAATGTTTTGATTCAAAAATTTCGAGTTTGTTACTTACTTGTTAAGAAAGATTCAAACTTTAAATTCTAGAATCATATCTTGTGATTTCTTATGAGTCAAGTCATTAATTATGATTTTAAAAATCAAATCTTTTTCAAAACTAATTCTAATCATATCTTCCTATCATATCTTTTTTTTTTTTTAAATCTTATCTTTTTCAAAAATTTGACTTTCAAATATCTTTTCTAACTTCTTATCTTCTTATCTTTTCAAAATTGATTTTCAAATCTTTTTCAACTAACTAATTGACTTTTTGTTTGTTTCTTATCTTTTTCAAAACTACCTAACTAACTCTCTCTCTCTCTCATTTTCGAAAATCTCTTCCCTCTTTTTCAAAAATTCTTTTTAATTAAATAGTTATTTCAATTTTCAATTTTAATTTGATTTCGTTCCTAATTTTCAAAAATCACTAACTCTTTTTCAAAATTTATTTTCGAAAATCCTCTTTCTCTCTCATCTCCGTCTATTTATTTATTCATCTACTAACACTTCATCTCACCCAAATTCGAACCCCCTCTTCCATCTGTGTTCGAATTTTCTCTTCTTCCCTTCTTTACAGTACATTCTTTTCTTCTTCTACTCACACAGGGGAACCTCTATACCTAGGTAAAAAGGATCCCTATTATTATTTTTCTGTTCCCTCTTTTTCATATGAGCAGAAGCAAGGACAAGAACATTCTTGTTGAAGCAGACCCTGAACCTGAAAGGACTCTGAAGAGGAAACTAAGAGAAGCTAAAATACAATAATCCAGAGATAACCTTACAGAAATTTTCGAACAGGAAGAGGAGATGGCATCCGAAAATAATAATAATGCAAGGAGGATGCTTGGTGACTTTACTGCACCTAATTCCAATTTACATGGAAGAAGCATTTCCATCCCTACCATTGGAGCAAACAATTTTGAGCTGAAACCTCAATGAGTTTCTCTGATGCAACAAAACTGCAAGTTTCATGGACTTCCATCTGAAGATCCTTTTCAGTTCTTAACTGAATTCTTGCAGATCTGTGATACTATTAAGACTAATGGAGTAGATCCTGAAGTCTACAGGCTCATGCTTTTCCCTTTTGCTGTGAGAGACAGAGCTAGAATATGGTTGGATTCTCAACCTAAAGATAGCCTGAACTTTTGGGATAAGCTGGTCAAGGCTTTCTTAGCCAAGTTCTTTCCTCCTCAAAAGCTGAGTAAGCTTAGAGCGGATGTTCAAACCTTCAGACAAAAAGAAGGTGAATCCCTCTATGAAGCTTGGGAGAGATACAAGGAACTGACCAAAAAGTGTCCTTCTGACATGCTTTTAGAATGGACCATCTTGGATATATTCTATAATGGTCTGTCTGAATTAGCTAAGATGTCATTGGATACTTCTGCAGGTAGATCCATTCACCTAAAGAAAATGCCTGCAGAAGCTCAAGAACTCATTGACATGGTTGCTAATAACCAGTTCATGTACACTTCTGAGAGGAATCCTGTGAGTAATGGGACGCCTCAGAAGAAGGGAGTTCTTGAAATTGATACTCTGAATGCCATATTGGCTCAGAACAAAATATTGACTCTGCAAGTCAATATGATTTCTCAGAGTCTGAATGGAATGCAAGCTGCATCCAACAATACTCAAGAGGTATCTTCTGAAGAAGAAGCTTATGATCCTGAGAATCCTACAATTGCAGAGGTGAATTACATGGGTGAACCCTATGGAAACACCTATAATCCCTCATGGAGAAATCACCCAAATCTCTCATGGAAGGATCAACAAAAGCCTCAACAAGGCTTTAATAATGGTGGAAGAAACAAGTTTAGCAATAGCAAGCCTTTTCCATCATCCACTCAACAACAGACAGAGAACTCTGAACAAAATACATCTAATTTAGCAAACTTAGTCTTTGATCTATCTAAGGCCACTGTGAGTTTCATGAATGAAACAAGGTCCTCCATTAGAAATTTGGAGGCACAAGTGGGCCAACTGAGTAAGAAGATCACTGAAACCCCTCCTAATGCTCTCCCAAGCAATACAGAAGAAAATCCAAAAGGAGAGTGCAAGGCCATTGATATAACCATCATGGCCGAATCCAAGAAGGAAGGGGAGGACGTGAATCCCAAGGAGGAAGACCTCCTGGGACGTCCAGTGGTCAACAAGGAGTTTCCCTTTGAGGAACCAAAGGACTCTGAGGCTCATCTAGAGACCATAGAGATTCCATTAAACCTCCTTACGCCCTTCATGAGCTCTGATGAGTATTCCTCTTCTGAAGAGAATGAACCTCCCTTGTTCACCAATGAACTAAATGCATTAGATCAACTGAGATTGCCTCAGAAGAAACAGGATCCTGGAAAGTTTCTAATACCTTGTACCATAGGCACCATGACCTTTGAGAAGGCTCTATGTGACCTAGGGCCAGGAATAAACCTCATGCCACTCTCTATAATGGAGAAACTGGGAATCTTTGAGGTACAAGCTGCTAAAATCTCATTAGAGATGGCAGACAATTCCAGAAAACCGGCTTATGGACAAGTAGAGGATATATTAGTAAAGGTTGAAGGCCTTTACATCCCTGCTGATTTCATAATCCTAGATACTGGGAAGGATGAGGATGAATCCATCATCCTTGGAAGACCCTTCCTAGCTACAGCAAGAGTTGTGATTGATGTTAACAGAGGTGAACTAGTCCTTCAATTGAATGAGGACTCCCTTAAGTTTAAAACTCAAGGACATCCTTCTGTAAACATGGAAAAGAGGCACAGTAAGCTTCTCTCAAAACAGAGTCAACCAGAGCCCCCACAGTCAAACTCTAAGTTTGGGGTTGGGAGGCCACAACCAAACTCTAAGTTTGGTGTTG